>NC_041356.1:12831836-12881836 GCF_900634415.1 Cottoperca gobio | reverse complement strand
ACTCTCTGCTCTGTGCCCTCTGCTCTGTACTCTCTGATCTGTGCCCTCTGCTCTGTGCCCTCTGCTCTGTACTCTCTGCTCTGTACTCTCTTCTTTGTGGCCCTCTGCTCTGTTCTCTTCTTCTCTTGTTGTCCTCAATAGTGGATCAAACCAAAACACTATGAGGTGGTCCCACTGTGTCCTGGATTCTCGTGTGATTATAAATAATATGCAACGACTTGTTATTAGCAGGTACAAATGTACTCGTGCCTTTTTAAGACGTATTTCAGAAACTCAAGCACAAGAATAACTTCATACCAAAGACTCCTGAAAGAGGAGAGAGAGAGAGGAGAGAGAGAGGAGAGAGAGAGGAGAGAGAGGAGGAGAGAGAGAGAGAGGAGAGAGAGAGGAGAGGGAGGAGAAAGGGTAGAGAGAAAGAGTAGAGAGAGAGAGGAGAGAGATAGAGGAGAGAGAGAGCGTAGAGAGATGGAGGAGAGAGAGAAAGGAGAAAGAGGAGAGAGAGTAGAGAGAGAGAGGAGAGAGATAGAGGAGAGAGAGAGCGTAGAGAAAGTAGAGAGATGGAGGAGAGAGAAGAGGAGAGAGAGAGAAGGGAGAAAGAGAAGAGAGAGTAGAGAGGAGAGAGAGGAGAGAGGGTAGAGGAGAGAGAGAGCGTAGAGAGAAAGAGGAGAGAGAGAGAGAGGAGAGAGAGGAGAGAGGAGAGTAGAGAGAGGAGAGAAGAGGAGGAGAGGTAGAAGAGTAGAGTAGAGGAGAGAGAGAGGAGAGAGGAGAGAGAGTAGAGAGAGAGGAGAGAGAGAGAGAGAGAGATAGAGAGAAGGAGAGAGTAGAGAGAAGAGGAGAGAGAAGAGGAGGAGAGAGAGGAGAAAGGAGAAAGAGGAGAGAGGGTAGAGAGAGTAGAGAGAGAGGAGAGAGAGAGAGAGAGAGAGGAGAGAGTAGAGAGAAAGAGGAGAGAGAAAGAGGAGAGAGAGAGGAGAAAGAGGAGAGAGGAGAGTAGAGAGTAGAGAGAGAGAGAGAGAGAGGAGAGAGAGGAGAGAGAGAAAGAGGAGAGGAGGACGAGAGAGGAGAGAGGGAAGAGGAGAGAGAAAGAGGGAGAGGAGAGAGGAGAGAGAAAGAGGAGAGAGTAGAGAGAGAGAGAGAGAGAGGAGAGAGGAGAGAGGAGAGAGGAGAGAGGAGAGAGAGGAGAGAGGAGAGAGGAGAGAGCGGTGACGTGTCGATGTGCAGAAGACATCATTAAATGATTTCATGTTGAACATCAGAGTGAGGCTGATTCAGAAGCTTCTTCTGAAGCTCCGTGTGACAGAGCTGCTTCTGGGGGAAGTGAGGCGATGGGGATATTGTGAGGAAGGTGCCGCCCCCCCTTTATTAAAGCACAAAGCCTGGGTTGGTCAGTCAGGGAGGGGGGGGGGGGCGTGGACCAGCGCGGTGACCCTGTGTGGGTTCAGTGTGTGTGTGTGTGTGTGTGTGTGTGTGTGTGTGGGGGGGGGGGTCTCTGCAACAAAAGGGCGGCTGAGAGTTTCAATTCAGAAAAATAAACCAGAAGAAACTTTGTAGATCCCTGAATCTGCTCCTGTAATATAAATATTATTATTCATTTATACGACTCCACATGTGGAGTTTGCAACATAATATATACGTATATTTTACAAATATAATAATTCTGTCAATAATGGTGGATGGCAGTAAAGTAAGAAAAAACTAAAACCTGAATATAAATATTTATATATTATTATTTTACATCTTGTTCAAAATGCAAACTCAACTTGCCTTTAAATCAAACTAATAATAATAATGAATAATGGGGAGATAAATAATGTAATGTAAAAATAATAAGTTGTAGATTAAAGCTGATTGCAAGACGTTAATAGACAATATATATAATATATATAAAATATATATTAATGACGTTGGAAATACAGATTTTGATGCCGTGCTGATCGTCAGAACCACTGCCTCCATGTCTGTCCCAAACATCCCCCCCCAGCACCCTTAAAATAAACTTTCTTATCTTCTGTTTAATTCATGCAGGAGATCAATAATGTTTACTGTGATGCTCTTATGTCGCGTGAAGAACAGTGAGAGATGATCCACCTCAGGGTCATCGCTCCTCTGAAGTGCAGAGATGTGTCTGCAGCTCCAGCATCCTCCCTGTGAGCGCTGTGCAGAGCTCCAGCTCCACCAGGGGAAGTGTTCCTCGTGCAGCACCGTGTCCTCTCAGACGCCGCCGCTCACGTGGGCTCACTTTCAGCAGCTCTTCAGAAACTCAACACTTCTCGCTCTCTCAGACCGGAGCTTTTAAAACCCACGAACATGACAAGCTGCCGTTTCATAAAGATTTATAATCGTCAGACAAACACGGCCTGTGTGTTTATCCTTTGATTTCCACTGTAGCTCAGCTAATTAGCTGTTATTGCTAATCTCCAGCTGCTTTCTGCAATACTTACAAGGCAATTAGTGAGCCTCTTCACATTTCACTGCGCCTGTGTGAAGAGCAGCTGTGCAGGTCGCAGCGTAAAATAACAAGCATTACGTTTAAAGACACTGAAGGCACAAAGGAAGTCTTGTCAAACGTTTCCTGATACGACCAATTTCAGCCTTTATGGATTAAAACGTGTTTGCCTGAAGGTAATAAAATGTAAATATAAACAGTGGTGGAAGTTACTCAAATACTTATTTTCATGCTGACAGTAACTTTGCAAATTAAGATATATGTGAAGTTATAAATTAAAGCAGAGCTCAAACGCTTAATCAATGAGTTGATTGACAGTCACAGGAGCCATTTTACTGCATTGTTTACTTTGAAGACTTGAAGTGCATCTTCCTTATTATAGCAAAGTGTATCTCGTCCTCTCAGTGTGAGCGTGCAGCTGGCAGTCTAAAGGTGGTGTAACCCTCAGGTGTAGTAGACTCACACACACCGTCCTGCCGTCGCGCTAGAAAGCAAAGCATTCCCTAAATGTTCGATGCTCTGGCGTCTGTTGTCTGAACATCCTGGAAGATGTTTCCCGCAGCTGATGTGAGCTTTACTTTCTGCTGTGTCCAATATCACCACAACCATAACGATCAGTTACCTTCCAAACTCACGTCACAGCTCAGGAAGACTGAAAGACTCTGCAGCTCCACACATCCACAACGATTATTTCTTAGACATTTAAATTGTGACAAGAAAGCTCAGTTTTAAACAAAATGTATCTCAGTTCTCAGTTTTAAACTAGATTTAACTCAGTTCTAAACTAGATTTAACTCAGTTCTAAACTAGATTTAACTCAGTTCTAAACTAGATTTAACTCAGTTCTAAACTAGATTTAACTCAGTTCTCAGTTTTAAACTAGATTTAACTCAGTTCTAAACTAGATTTAACTCAGTTCTCAGTTTTAAACTAGATTTAACTCAGTTTTAAACTAAATTTAACTCAGTTCTCAGTTCTAAACTAGATTGATCTCAGTTCTAAACTAGATTTAAATCAGTTCAAAACTGGATTTAACTCAGTTCTAAACTAGATTTAACTCAGTTCTAAACTAGATTTAACTCAGTTCTAAACTAGATTTAACTCCGTTCTAATCTAGATTGATCTCAGTTCTAAACTAGATTTAACTCAGTTCTAAACTAGATTTAACTCAGATCTAAACTAGATTTAACTCAGATCTAAACTAGATTGATCTCAGTTCTAAACTAGATTTAACTCAGTTCTAAACTAGATTTAACTCAGTTCTAAACTAGATTTAACTCAGTTCTAAACTAGATTTAACTCAGTTCTAAACTAGATTTAACTCCGTTCTAATCTAGATTGATCTCAGTTCTAAACTAGATTTAACTCAGATCTAATCTAGATTGATCTCAGTTCTAAACTAGATTTAAATCAGTTCTAAACTAGATTTAACTCAGTTCTAAACTAGATTTAAATCAGTTCTAAACTAGATTTAACTCAGATCTAAACTAGATTGATCTCAGATCTAAACTAGATTTAACTCCGTTCTAAACTAGATTTAACTCAGTTCTAAACTAGATTTAACTCCGTTCTAAACTAGATTTAACTCAGATCTAAACTAGATTTAACTCAGTTCTAATCTAGATTTAACTCCGTTCTAAACTAGATTTAACTCAGATCTAAACTAGATTTAACTCAGTTCTAAACTAGATTTAACTCCGTTCTAAACTAGATTGATCTCAGATCTAAACTAGATTTAACTCCGTTCTAAACTAGATTTAACTCAGTTCTAAACTAGATTTAACTCCGTTCTAAACTAGATTTAACTCAGATCTAAACTAGATTTAACTCAGATCTAAACTAGATTTAACTCAGATCTAAACTGGATTTAACTCCGTTCTAAACTAGATTTAACTCAGTTCTAAACTAGATTTAACTCAGTTCTAAACTAGATTTAACTCAGATCTAAACTAGATTTAACTCAGTTCTAATCTAGATTTAACTCAGTTCTAAACTAGATTTAACTCAGTTCTAAACTAGATTTAACTCAGATCTAAACTAGATTTAACTCAGTTCTAAACTAGATTTAACTCAGTTCTCAGTTTTAAACTAGATTTAACTCAGTTCTAAACTAGATTTAACTCAGTTCTCAGTTTTAAACTAGATTTAACTCAGTTCTAAACTAGATTTAACTCAGTTCTCAGTTTTAAACTAGATTTAACTCAGTTTTAAACTAAATTTAACTCAGTTCTCAGTTTTAAACTAGATTTAACTCAGTTTTAAACTAAATTTAACTCAGTTCTCAGTTTTAAACTAGATTTAACTCAGTTCTCAGTTCTAAACTAGATTTAACTCAGTTTTAAACTAAATTTAACTCAGTTCTCAGTTTTAAACAAGATTGATCTCAGTTCTAAACTAGATTGATCTCAGTTCTAAACTAGATTTAACTCAGTTCTAAACTAGATTTAAATCAGTTCAAAACTGGATTTAACTCAGTTCTAAACTAGATTGATCTCAGTTCTAAACTAGATTTAAATCAGTTCAAAACTGGATTTAACTCAGTTCTAAACTAGATTTAACTCAGTTCTAAACTAGATTTAACTCAGTTCTAAACTAGATTTAACTCAGTTCTAAACTAGATTTAACTCCGTTCTAATCTAGATTGATCTCAGTTCTAAACTAGATTTAAATCAGTTCTAAACTAGATTGATCTCAGTTCTAAACTAGATTTAACTCAGTTCTAAACTAGATTTAAATCAGTTCTAAACTAGATTTAAATCAGTTCAAAACTGGATTTAACTCAGTTCTAAACTAGATTTAACTCAGTTCTAAACTAGATTTAACTCAGTTCTAAACTAGATTTAACTCAGTTCTAAACTAGATTTAACTCAGTTCTAAACTAGATTTAACTCCGTTCTAATCTAGATTGATCTCAGTTCTAAACTAGATTTAACTCAGATCTAAACTAGATTGATCTCAGATCTAAACTAGATTTAACTCCGTTCTAAACTAGATTTAACTCCGTTCTAAACTAGATTTAACTCAGATCTAAACTAGATTTAACTCCGTTCTAAACTAGATTGATCTCAGATCTAAACTAGATTTAACTCAGTTCTAAACTAGATTTAACTCAGATCTAAACTAGATTTAACTCAGATCTAAACTAGATTTAACTCAGATCTAAACTAGATTTAACTCCGTTCTAAACTAGATTTAACTCAGATCTAAACTAGATTTAACTCAGATCTAAACTAGATTTAACTCCGTTCTAAACTAGATTGATCTCAGATCTAAACTAGATTTAACTCAGTTCTAATCTAGATTTAACTCCGTTCTAAACTAGATTTAACTCAGTTCTAAACTAGATTTAACTCAGTTCTAAACTAGATTGATCTCAGTTCTAAACTAGATTTAACTCCGTTCTAAACTAGATTTAACTCAGTTCTAAACTAGATTGATCTCAGTTCTAAACTAGATTTAACTCCGTTCTAAACTAGATTTAACTCAGATCTAAACTAGATTTAACTCAGTTCTAAACTAGATTGATCTCAGATCTAAACTAGATTTAACTCAGTTCTAAACTAGATTTAACTCAGTTCTCAGGTGATGGCGGTCCTCTCACTGAGGAGCATTTGATCTCCAGGTTGTTCAGTGATCCACATTTCAGCGGCTCAACATGAACTCAAGAGCAACGTTTAGTAAAATCAGCTTCCAACGAGACGACAAACAAAAACACAGTTTGTCTCCAGAACATTTCCAGCTGCTGCGACCTGAAGAATATCTTCATCTGCAGTTTGCATCAGATTATTAGTCTCTAAAGATCCAGCTGTTCACACACACACACACACACACACACACACACACACACACACACACACACACACACACACACGTGTCTGGGATGGTAACGTCAGTCAGACTGTGTGTTACAGCTATAATACATGTATAATATAAAGACGCACTGATGACTCGTGAATGGACTAAGTTCTTCATGCTGGGGGGCTCGGGGGGGCGGAGCAGGAGGGGGACAGCAGAGGAATGAAGAAGGTGGAGTCCCTCCCTGCTTCGGGCCTAATCCTCTAACATCCACATTAAACCTGCAGGAATGCAGCCGGTGGGTTCTGCATGTTTCGTTATCCAGCCTGTAGTTTAAACTTCACTTTAACTTTATTTATAATGTCTCCTATAAACAAGAGCACACGGTACAAATGTGTGAGGAACATTCATCCTTTGTTCATCTTCATCCACACTTCAGTCTGTCCATCGTATTAAAGGAGCGTATGAATGAAGTCGCCATGAGAAGCTCTTCAGGAACGTGAAGCACAAAGCTTTTAAACTCTATAGCTGACTTACACATCAGCACTTCCCACAATGCATTGTGAGTATATGTTACTTAATGTTAGTTGGATCTGGTGGAATATCCACGAGGCCATGTTTCCTTCACGACGCTCCTCAAACCAGCAGCCTGAGAGCAGCAAGACTTTGTTATCCAGTAGTGTGTGTGTGTGTGTGTGTGTGTGTGTGTGTGTGTGTGTGTGTGTGTGTGTGTGTGTGTCATTATCCCACATGATTGTGGATGCAGTGGGCTCACATGTGGAAACAGTCATCACTGTGATTACTGGAAACTCTCCTGAACTGAGGAGCCACATGTGCACAAACCTCTGAGCTCATTTCACTTCTTACTCTGAGAAAGTGACAAACTTTGTGCGCGTGCAGCGGACGGTGAAGCTAACGCGTGCGTCGCCCCCTGGTGGCCGGATGTCACTTTGAGAAGTTTACTATAGTCCAGTGTTTGAAACGTGTATTTAACTGTGGAAATCCAAAATGGTGATTTTAAACATCTGCTGTGCTGAATAAAACAAGCCGCCCGGCTGGCAGTGAAATAGTTTGTGTGTGAGTCAGCCTGTGCTCATGTCAGGGGGCTATTTCTCTGCACTGAGGCCTCCCCCGGGCAGGGCCTCATTTAGAAGAGAGCCCCCTCCTCTTCCTCTTCCTCTTCTTCTTCTTCTTCTTCTTCTTCTTCTCAGGAAGATTAGTGGCCGTCCTTTTGGAGTAGGAGGTGGATGCTGAGCTTTTTTCCGTCACATTTTTCTCTGCCAGCGGGCCTGACCCCCTGTGCTCTGTGCAGCGCGGTGGGGGCCTGCGCATCCAGCCTGCATCACTCACTGTCCACCCCCCCCCCCCCGTCACCGGCCAGATAAAGAAATCCAGCCTTATCGCTAACCCTCCTCTTAAAATAGTATTTACACAGCCGGGGAAGAAGCAGCTCAGACTTCAGGCGGACGATATATTGTCTCTGATATCATTTAAAGACGATATCTTATATGTACTAATATATAAGAATATTCACACATACAACACAAATTTAAATATCCTGAATAAGAAAATGTAAAGAAGAAAATAAAATCATAAGAAGTTGATCAAGGAAACACGGTGGAGGTCACGTCCAGATATCGTACGATGATGTGAAAGTGATAAATACACATCGTGTGATACGTCTGAGACAAACACGGTGGAGGTCACGTCGTACGTTAACTCTAAGAAGTGTCGTCTCGTTTTGTTCCATTTTAAATGATATAACAATGGAAATAGTTTCATATCTGCTGCTGGACGCTCTGCACCTCGCGCTGTATTTACTCTGAAAGATGTTCTCCCATGTTTAGCCTGTTTAGGTCCCCCCCCCCCCCCACCCAGCGTGCCCCGGGCAGCAGAGGAGGTGCTAAGTACTTAGGGCTCCCTCCCTGCGGACCAGCCAGACTCAGCAGAAAGACCTGGGAGGCTGCAGGGAGGGGGGCGGAGTCGGGGGAGGGCGCCGGGACAATGAGCGCGGCACATCAATCTCCCTCTCCAGTGACAAACTCACTCTCAGCAAGATGTATGTCATGAGCCACCAAAGCCAGTTCATCAAATCATTAGCGGCGCCGGCAGTTTGCTGTGGCCTAGTTTACTGACACAGACAGAGGAGAGGAAAACACAGCTTCCTCTCCACACACACACACACACACACACACACACACACACACACACACACACACACACACACACACACACACTCTCAAAGGCCCGTGTTCTCATAATTTAGTTTTTAAAATACGTCTCGGTCGGGATGAGAGGAGACTTCATATTCATCTAGAAAACAATCTCAGCAGCAGCTTTCGATCGTCTCACATGATCTTCATCAGTAGATGGAGTCGTCTGTGTTTCTTCTCCACGCTTCAACTGCTGCTGAAGATCATTTGAAAGCTCCGGAAAAGCTACTAAATGGACCCCGACCGCTGTTGTCCTGAAAGTGCTCGGAGAAAAAATAGAAATGTATACCATATTTTGAGAAGTGGGGATGAAGAGCATGTAAAGGACTGAAAGCTCCAGCAGCCATTGAAAACAAAGTGTACATATCAGTATTCACTGCGTCCTCTGCAGACTCTGATTGGCTCCCACTCCTCATGGAGGGTTTCCAGTTCAAACTGGCCGACTGGATATATATATATATATATATATATATATATATATATATATATATATATATATATATATATATATATATATATATATATATATATGAAACAGCCCCCCCCCCCCAAAAAAAAAGATGGATTTTTTGAAAAGGCAATAACTCTAAATTTAAGCAATCCTGCAGAAATGCGATTTGAAGCCAGCCTTAAAGAAAAGTCTTGTATGTATATAAAGAGAGGAGTTTGTGCCCTCACACACACGTTAATCCTCCGAGTCTGCACGATGACACATGCATCAATAACGGCGCAGGATTGTTCTCACCACTCTAAATACCTTTGGTTATTACGAATGGCTTTGAAATCATAAAGGTCCCTGAGACGGCGTAAATGTGCTCGCTGTGGCGCGGCCCTGTGAGCAGACAGATGCGTGCTGTCACAGGAAATACAAGCGCTCATTTGCATCTATTAAGCGGCAGCAGAGTGCCCGGCTCGGCCCGGCTTGGCCCGGCCGAGGCGAACACGCTGCCAGGACCGAACCGGCGTCCAGGAAGTCACCGTGCCAGAGTTTTATTCTATTTCACACTTTTCATGTAGGAGGGCGTCTCAGGGTGGACGGAGGAGCGAGGTGGGGGATCATCAGATAGGAGCGTCTGGAGCACCTGGGTCCATCCTAATTGACTCGCCGCGCCGCGTATCCACTTTTAAATAAAGTGACTCTCACTTGAGCTTCATTATATGCGCACCCCATTTCCATAGGCCTCTGGGACCGGGACCCGGGCGGCTCCGTGAAACAAATGACCGCTCCATGATAAATGGTTCTATTAGCAATCCAGATTGTTAAACTGTGATATAACAGATCTCAGAGCGGCGCAGGGCCGTCCATCCCCCTCTGCACACACGCACGCTGTAAATAGCTTGTTTTATGTGTGAATAACATATTAAAACTCGGCATTAGCCATGTGCTTTGATGGAGAGGACATTGTTTGGAATAAATAACGCGGACGGGAATATAAAGGTGGCGGGCTGGTAGAGCGCCTCAGAGGTGGGCAGGACTGAGCTGACAGGAAGTGAGCAGTAAACAGTGACAGTCGGAGGAGCCGCAGTATATCAGAGATGTTGGGAGACGCTCAGGTTCAAGGACCTCGCCTCATCTGCCTCCTCTCGCTGCACATTCACTTATCAGGCGCCGGCCGCACGAATAATAATGCATATTACGCCGATAAGTAATTGCTCTGTCTCCACACGTGGCAGACGCTGGTGGCTCTTAGCACTGAGGTATACGATATCTGATTGGTGGAGACGGCGGCGGCGAATCGTTGCTTGGTGTTTATTTAAGATTAAAATACTCTCACAAAGCTGATAGGAGGAAGAGTTATGGAGGGACTTTTTATTTGAGCAGCGAGGATTAAAAAGTCAGCAGCTGATATTGAAAATGACCAAATGTATAAATATACAACAGGATTCAGTTTCAGTTTGAGGTTCAGAGGTTTTATTATTATTTATATTCAGCTGCAACAAGCTACACTTCTTTACAGCTTTATTTACTGTTCAGCAGCGTCTTGTCTATCAGTCTTTCTCAACGACACTCGTTAGCACGTTAGCACGTTAGCACGTTAGCAGCTTCTACTCAGTCTGAACCGTGAATACACACTTCAGTCATGCTTTTTACTGATTGGTTATTTAGGTCTTTAGTCAGTTAGTCGTTGTTAATGCTTTGTGTCTGATGAAGAGACACTCTTCTTCAGGCCTGATGTAATGCTTGATCCATGGCGTATTGATCTCACCCTGACAGGAAGTTGATCTCTCAGTAATATCACAGACTTATCAACATTAAGGACGCTTAATATTCAGTTTGCATCATGTGAAACTGTCACATTCTCTGGAGAACTGATCCACCCAACAGTTAAAGACTGAACGCACCATGAAGACCGGACTCTGCAGCAGACAGACGACTACAGACACATGTTGGGACAGCCTTTACCAGATGATCCCTACAGAACGTCTCCGTCCTCATCCTCCAACAGGGTTCAGCTTTGTTCAAATATTGAAGAGGAGCGTGAAGAAACAGGCCACATGTAAAACTGCCCTACATTGATATTCTCTCATGAAGAATTAATGTTGGATTTCTTCATCATGGCAGGCCACCAAGCTCTTCACTAAAGAGCAGACGTGCCACTAACTCACCGGCTGTATTTCCATTTCAAAAGTGGCCGTCACTCTGCATCGGCGTCAGTCACTAACTCGGCCTTTATACTCTGGAGGTAAGAACAAGGTATTTTAACCTCATTATACGCAGCTTTCATCAGCTGCCTGACATCTTTAAACATGCGTCCTCTCTCTCGCTTCACGGGAACATACCTCATGTGTGCGTACAACCTGTGAAGCACAGACCGACTCTACAGTCAGTGCACGTCAGTTTACAAACGCACTTCCTGCTTCACTGGAGCTGGAGCTGCATTCTTTTACACTTCATATCCTGATAACTTCACAACATTTCCTAGACAGAACTACGTGACTTGCTTCTTGTTGTACGATCAGTTTAAACTACAGGCGTGTTACATTTGTCCTACAGTACTTTTGACCTGAATGTGCCGTTTGAAAGCAGTTTGAACCCTTAGTGTACAACCCTGTGGGGTTTTAATAACTGAAACCAACATCTTTGATTTCTTTCTACAATAACTTCATGTTATAAAATGGCACATAAAGTATCATAAAGTATAATGAAGCACAGAGAAGATGGTGTAGTCAGAAGCACTTCCCAGCTTCGTATGTTGGTGTTTCTTTATAGTGGCAGGCCACCAAGTCCGTCATTAATGAGTAAAAATGTCACTAACTCACGCGTTTAATTTCCATTTGAAAGGCGGCCGCCTGGTTGTGAGGCTGCAGCAGCGTTATACTCTGGAGGTAAGAACCTCATTATACGCAGCTTTCATCAGCTGACATCTTTTAAACATGTATTCTCTCTTTGCCTGCGCGGGCGGCTCACTGCTTCAATGCTACTCTTCATTTAGTTCAACAACACTGACAGTGGTTCTCACTTGCCCCCCCCCCCCTCTCATGCCATGTTATCTGCTCATCAGTGTTTACAGTCCTCGCCGCAGCACCTGGACCCGGCCGATCCGCATTAGTGATGCTCTTTAAAGTCTGTTTAGGATTCCTCTCAGACATCTACTGTAAGTCACCTCTGCCTGAGGAGGCTCTTTATCTTTCAAATATATATTTCATCGCTCGTGTTGCCCCCCCCCTGATCCGAGACCCGGGCCGCATGCAGAGGCCTGACACAGCCGGACACGGCAGCTGCTCTGGACAGAGTTGAAATTAAAAAGCGTTACCTCTCGTCTCGGAGGGTTTCTTCGGAAGCTCGCAGAATCCGCTCCCGTCCATTTTGTGTTTCTTGTCGGAGTCTCTCGATGTGGAAGCGTCCATCGCCTAACGAGCTCTGCAAGTGGAGGAAACACAAAAGGAGCCGTTAACTTGGAAAGAGTGGAGGACTCTGAGGAGAGGAAGCGATGATGTGAGCTGAGGACACTCGAGCACTGAGAGCACTCGGCGTCATTAAAGTGAGAGAAAAAGTTTAAATACACTTCGGCACAAACACACAGTGTTGAAGTGAACTTTGTTCATCAGATGCTGCAGCACACGGACCGGTGCACATATACAACACAATAAGAGCCGCAGTAATTCATTCATTGCTTGGCGTATAAAAAGTCAGAGAATAGTGAAGTCTTGTTTTGTCACTTTAATTTGATATAAAATAAAAAACAAACAAACAGGTCGACTAATATCTGCAGCTGTAATATATAAAAATAAAAGAATATAAGAGCAGGTCCTCCATGTGAGACGTCCATTAGGAATAAGAGGATGGACCCCCCCTCCTGCGCTGCAGGGGTGCGGGTGGGGGACGGGGAGGGCTGAGCTCTGTCCCCACAGTGTATTTGACTGTTGACCTCCTGCTACGACTCACACCAGCTTTGTGGCTCGAACTGTTAGAACAACACGACTTCACCTTCAAACACTCGGCCGGAGGAGCTTCTGTGGTGGACGCCATTATGGATCATATCTAATGATGTTAATGAGAACAACCTTTATTCATCCGTCCAACATGCTTTTTGAGTTTTAGTTGACTTTGTAACCTGATCTGTTTTTCATCTGATGGATTTAGGTTTCGGACTATTGGTCAGAAAACACACGCAATTTATGCTTCAGTAGTTTTACCTTTATTTATATATATATATATATATATATATATATTTATTTATATATATATATATATAAATATATTAGCGCCTTGAGATTGCTTTTAGCTTTGAAAGGCGCTTTATAAATACAATTTATTATTATTATTATTATAAATATATATATTTATAAAACAACTGCACTTTTATTAAGCTTCCATTCTGAAATTTTTACTTGTCATGTTTTAAGTATTTCTACTTTATTTTAAGTAAGAATTCAAATGCAGGACTTTTACTTCTGCAGGAGGATTTTTCGACGGATGAATCGGATGGTCCCGGCCTAGTGGCCTGCCAGTCTCTACCGGACTCTGCCGGTCCCTACCGGTCCCTACCGGACTCCTGGCAGTCACAGCTCGGCACTGAGTGCCGGCTGCAGGTCACTGGGATGAAGCTGCAGGTCATTGAGTTTGTAAATAAGCGAACACAGTTTACTGCCTGTTAACGTCTGACAGACAGCTCGCTCTGCTGTCTTTATTGCTGAGGATGAATCAGTGTAACAGGTGTGAGGGGCCAGAAGTGAAGCCTCATGGGAAGTCACCTCTCTCTCTCTCACACACACACACACACACACACACACACACACACACACACACACACACACACACACACACACACACACACACACACACACCCTGAGTGGAGGTGATATATAAGGCACATAATGGCAGTCTTTCACACTGGCACTGCTCTGATCTGGCCTCACAAATCCTTATTAGTCAGGCTTAACATTAGCTGTTCACACATTTAGCAGCTCAGTGATTGGTCGCTCTGCAGCCTGGACGAAGATGTAACGTGTACATGTGAGTATTGAGTCTGACGCTAACAGCACCAACATCCAATCAACAGTTTCTATTCGCTAACTGCAGAGAAGCATTCAGAGGCTTTACTTCAGTAAAAGTACTAATACTACACTGTGGAAATACTAATACTACACTGTGGAAATACTCTGTCACAGTAAAAGTACTAATACTACACTGTGGAAATACTCTGTCACAGTAAAAGTACTAATACTACACTGTGGAAATACTCTGTCACAGTACAAGTACTAATACTACACTGTGGAAATACTCTGTCACAGTACAAGTCTGTAAGTATAATCAGTAAAATGTAATTAAAGAATTAAAAGTATTAAAACACAACATTTAGCTAAATTAGCTAACATGGAGTTAGCACGTTAGCATGTCGTGTGTTTGCAGCCTGAAGGAAGAAATCCAACTACCTTTGTGAGTTAGCTTAGCAACAAGGGAGTTAGCTTAGCAATGAGGGAGTTAGCTTAGCACTAGTTATCTTCAGGCTAGTGTCAACTTTACAATAAATTGCCAAAACTGTTTTTAAAGCACAAATGAGTGTTTATGATTGAATTAGCAGCTACGGGGGGTAACAATATTAAAGTTCTTATTATTAAAGTATGAACCTTAAAAAGCTACAGTGTAATGTTATAATATATAATAATATCTTTTAGAGTGTTTCGAGCTTATACGTTTATTTAAGATCATTTTATTGACCAGAGGGGAAGTTTAAAATAAGAGGTTTGTAATAAGAGTGCAACTAACAACTATATATAATTACTTGATTAATTGTTCAAATGAAATGTGAGAAAACATCCTTACAGTGTTGACTGTATTAAAATAAAAACATTAATATAGTATGAAATATAAGGTGCAATGTAATTATGGGTTAGAGAATAGCTAGCCTGTTCTTGGTGAGTGTTGGGAGCTTTATGCTTAATGTCCACATGTTAGCATGTGAGCAGCTCAGTTAGAGGGTCATTAAGTGCCCCCCCCCCCTGTGGGCTGGGGGTCCACACAATGCTTCATGTGAGGGTAATAGCTAACAAAGAGACCCTTACAATAAAGTTATTTAAGGGAACAACATCTCCAGCAGCCCCCCCTCCCCCCCTCTTTGTGCTGGAGTCAATTCATCCTTTCCGTCACTTAAGTCAACACTGGTCCACTCGCAGCCGCTGTGAGAGGAGCTGCGAGCACGAAGCCTTCTGGGTCTGCACACGCAGCACACGCCACATTGGTTCTGTTGCAGCTTCACTTGCACTAATTTACAGATTAAATTATGTCTATTATAAATGTGCTTTAAGACAAATGTTAACATTTATATTGCATTGTTTCTGCACACGTGTGTCTGTTTAACGTGCACTAACCTAATGATAACGTGCACTAACCTAATGATTACATGATGCTCATTGTGAACGATGACTTTCTTCACATGAATTTGAACATTTACATCTTTCTGCACGATTATCACGTGTGATTTTTTGCAGCTTTACTTGGACTAATTTAATGATTAAAATATATCCATAATACATTTGGACCTTCTATACTTTTAAATCAATTTGAACATTTACACTGCGTTGTTTCTGCACAAAGTTATGATTTTTCCAGTTTTTATTTGCAATAACTTTTGAATTTTTACCTTTAAGTGCTTTAAGACCAAATTTAAATTGCATTGTTTCTGCACAATTATCACAGATGTGTTTATTTCAGCTTTACTTGCACTAACTTAATGATTAAATTATGCTCATTATAAAGGATATTCTCTTTGCTTTTACATATATTTGAACATTTATTTCCTTCTGCCGGAGCTGCAGGGAGGCTGTTAGTGCAGCATGTGAAATATCAAGGTGAGTCCACACGGTGACGATGTAGATTAATTCCCAGAGATCCAGGCGCCCGCAGTCGGAGGGTTTTCCCTGTGTCAGGAGAGCGTCTGCCTTCCAGGTGTGGAACAGTTCGGCTCATCGCTGAATATTACATGCAGCCAGTCCTCCTGAATTATTAGAGCCGCTCTTGTCAACCAAACAAATGAGTCTGTCTCCACTCAAAAGGTCACAGCGTACCACAGTAAAATCACAGAGCATGCAGTCAATTCCTCGCTGCGGCACCCTCTTTCCAAGGGCCACTTGCTGGAATTTATGGCCGGGCCTACACCTATTCTCCTTTGAATAATAGCTCTCCCGTAAAGGAGTGCAGGTCGGTGGCGAGTCTTAAATAGAATCCAGCTCCAACCGGAGGGGGTTGTTTATTGTGCGAGCAGCCGGTGCACAAATAGAGGCTAACGGTGACATTTGAATTTATACCGACTTCCTGCTTCCTCTTGACTTAAAGCCAAATGTGAACGCTACAAACAGGAGGGGCGGAGGATGGAGCCTCGTGTTTGTGGCTTATTTATTATTTGTTTCACCGTCTTCTCTGCCGGGATGTTTAATATCCTGTGGCTGATCTCCTCCTGCCTCGCCAACAGCACGCAGATGTGGCGGCTGAATGCTGCGGCCTCCTGTGCACCACAGCAGACCCTGACCTCCACCTTCTTAACTTCCTTCTGCAGCAGCTTAAATGTGGCTTAATGCTTCCTGTGTGGAAGGAAACAGGCCATTCATGTGTGTTGTGCTTTCTGTCAGTCACTCTTCACTCATCGTGCACAGAAGCATGTTTTCTTTCTCTTTGTTTCCTCTGCATTGTAATGCAGTCCCTCATTTAGTCCCACGTTCAGTCCCTCGTTCAATCCCTCGTTCAGTCCCACCTTCAGTCCCACCTTCAGTCCCTCGTTCAATCCCTCGTTCAGTCCCTTGTTCAGTCCCACCTTCAGTCCCTCGTTCAGTCTCACGTTCAATCCCACCTTCAGTCCCTTGTTTAGTCCCACCTTCAGTCCCACCTTCAGTCCCTTGTTTAGTCCCACCTTCAGTCCCTCGTTCAGTCCCACCTTCAGTCCCTTATTTAGTCCCACCTTCAGTCCCACCTTCAGTCCCTCGTTCAGTCCCACCTTCAGTCCCTTGTTTAGTCCCGTTCAGTCCCACCTTCAGTCCCTTGTTTAGTCCCACCTTCAGTCCCAACTTCAGTCCCTTGTTTAGTCCCACCTTCAGTCCCACCTTCAGTCCCTCGTTCAGTCCCACCTTCAGTCCCTCGTTTAGTCCCACCTTCAGTCCCTCGTTTAGTCCCTCGTTCAGTCCCACCTTCAGTCCCTCGTTTAGTCCCTCGTTTAGTCTCACCTTCAGTCCCTCGTTCAGTCCCACCTTCAGTCCCTCGTTCAGTCCCTCGTTCAGTCCCACCTTCAGTCCCTTGTTTAGTCCCACCTTCAGTCCCAACTTCAGTCCCTTGTTTAGTCCCACCTTCAGTCCCACCTTCAGTCCCACCTTCAGTCCCTCGTTTAGTCCCACCTTCAGTCCCTCGTTTAGTCCCTCGTTCAGTCCCACCTTCAGTCCCTCGTTTAGTCCCTCGTTTAGTCTCACCTTCAGTCCCTCGTTTAGTCCCTCGTTTAGTCTCACCTTCAGTCCCTCGTTCAGTCCCACCTTCAGTCCCTCGTTCAGTCCCACCTTCAGCCCCTCGTTCAGTTCCACTTTCAGTCCCTCGTTCAGTCCCACCTTCAGTCCCACATTCAGTTCCTCCTTCAGTCCCTCCTTCACCGCTCGCTTCTGAGCCGATTCTATAAACACTGCAGAGCCCTCATTGGTCAGAGAGATCCGTCAAACTAGGGTGTACACTTTGGCGTACACTTGATCAAGTGCAGACTCCTATTATAAATTTTTGGGAAAACATGTTTGGACCACGTTGACACAATATGGACAAACGCCTCTGGGAACATCTCAATGAAACTGTAGGACTTAAACTCGACCCAAATCAAATCTAAACACCTGATAATAAGTTGAGTTCAACCTGATATGAATTGAGATGTCTGCAGTATGTATCTGCTGCACAATGTCCACAATCCTCCTATTTGTGGTTTCCATGATGGAAATGTGTTTATTAAACTATAATTGCATGTTTATTGCCAGAGTTTATTGCCAGAGCTGAAACCCGTGCTGCTCGTTCTCACGGTTATCTCCATCAGTAATGAAGGTGCTGGTAATGGAGGATCTCTGCACGTCTTCTCTGCGCCTCTTGTTCGGAGCCTGGTTGGATTTCACAGCCCGCGGCGAGTTCTCCTCACTTCACATCTCTGAGAGAATAAGGAATTCCACTGGCAAAAGCAATCACAAACTCAGATCAAACGTATCCTCGGCTGAATTCCCTGACAGACTAAAATCATTTGTTCCTCTTGCTAACGCTCAGCGCTGCGTCCCTGAACCTCTCGCTCCTCTCCGCTGCTTTGTTTTATGTGGTTTCAGCAGCTGCGTCTCTGGGCGCCCTGTCAGAGCTAATATTGAAGTACACACAGGCTAGCTGCAGCAGCAGCAGTCTCGCCTTTTCCCCTCTGTTAGCGTCCTTTTTCATCAGCTTCCGAGTGGGATTTACATTATGTCAAGCTTATCCTGCCGGCGAGGTAAGACGAGGTCAGGGGAAGTTATTTCAAAGGGGTCGTGCAACATTTTAAGTATGTGTGGCGCCTATTCAACAAGAAAGGTTTGAGGAAAGTGCGGTGTCGGCAACGTGGCTTCAAAGACTAAAGTTTTGTTGAATTATTGAAGCGATCAACACTCCTTCTACACGCAGGCAATCAAAGGGGACTGAAGAATAATATTTACTCAGCTACAACCAGAAGCAGGAGATGACGCCATGTGTTGGAAACAACCGGCTCAGTTAACAACCACATACTTCATGTTGGCAGCGCTTTAACCGCCGAACGATTTCAGATAATATTAATGAATACAGACATGACACTTTGGAAGACTTGCAGGTGTTTGTAAAAAGTCTTCAATAAGACACGTCGGGCTGTTTGGTCTCGAACTAAACCAAAGATATCCAGTTTACGATCAAGTACGGTCCTCACGATTCAGAAGCTTCTTCTGACAAACACAACGCTGACACTGCTCAAAGGGGAGGCGACACCATGACAGGAGAGAGAGGAAACGTTACCTTCAGGAACATTACACATGTCTCTGTCTACATATACAACACAGGACTGATGACACCATGACAGGAGAGAGAGAGGAAAACGTTACCTTCAGGGAACATTACACATGTCTCTGTCTCACTACATATACAACACAGGACTGATGACACCATGACAGGAGAGAGAGGAAACGTTACCTTCAGGACATTACACATGTCTCTGTCTCACTACATATACAACACAGGACTGATGACAACCATGACAGGAGAGAGAGGAAACGTTACCTTCAGGGACATTACACATGTCTCTGTCTCACTACATATACAACACAGGACTGATGACACCATGACAGGAGAGAGAGGAAACGTTACCTTCAGGGAACATTACACATGTCTCTGTCTCACTACATATACAACACAGGACTGATGACACCATGACAGGAGAGAGAGGAAACGTTACCTTCAGGGACATTACACATGTCTCTGTCTCACTACATATACAACACAGGACTGATGACACCATGACAGGAGAGAGAGGAAACGTTACCTTCAGGGACATTACACATGTCTCTGTCTCACTACATATACAACACAGGACTGATGACACCATGACAGAGAGAGAGGAAACGTTACCTTCAGGGACATTACACATGTTCTCTGTCTCACTACATATACAACACAGGACTGATGACACCATGACAGGAGAGAGGAAACGTTACCTTCAGGGACATTACACATGTCTCTGTCTCACTACATATACAACACAGGACTGATGACACCATGACAGGAGAGAGGAAACGTTACCTTCAGGGACATTACACATGTCTCTGTCTCACTACATATACAACACAGGACTGATGACACCATGACAGGAGAGAGAGGAAACGTTACCTTCAGGGACATTACACATGTCTCTGTCTCACTACATATACAACACAGGACTGATGACACCATGACAGGAGAGAGGAAACGTTACCTTCAGGGACATTACACATGTCTCTGTCTCACTACATATACAACACAGGACTGATGACACCATGACAGGAGAGAGAGGAAACGTTACCTTCAGGGAACATTACACATGTCTCTGTCTCACTACATATACAACACAGGACTGATGACACCATGACAGGAGAGAGAGGAAACGTTACCTTCAGGGACATTACACATGTCTCTGTCTCACTACATATACAACACAGGACTGATGACACCATGACAGGAGAGAGAGGAAACGTTACCTTCAGGGACATTACACATGTCTCTGTCTCACTACATATACAACACAGGACTGATGACACCATGACAGGAGAGAGAGGAAACGTTACCTTCAGGACATTACACATGTCTCTGTCTCACTACATATACAACACAGGACTGATGACACCATGACAGGAGAGAGAGGAAACGTTACCTTCAGGGACATTACACATTTCTCTGTCTCACTACATATACAACACAGGACTGATGACACCATGACAGGAGAGAGAGGAAACGTTACCTTCAGGGACATTACACATGTCTCTGTCTCACTACATATACAACACAGGACTGATGACACCATGACAGGAGAGAGGAAACGTTACCTTCAGGGACATTACACATTTCTCTGTCTCACTACATATACAACACAGGACTGATGACACCATGACAGGAGAGAGAGGAAACGTTACCTTCAGGGACATTACACATGTCTCTGTCTCACTACATATACAACACAGGACTGATGACACCATGACAGGAGAGAGAGGAAACGTTACCTTCAGGACATTACACATGTCTCTGTCTCACTACATATACAACACAGGACTGATGACACCATGACAGGAGAGAGAGGAAACGTTACCTTCAGGAACATTACACATTTCTCTGTCTCACTACATATACAACACAGGACTGATGACACCATGACAGGAGAGAGAGGAAACGTTACCTTCAGGAACATTACACATTTCTCTGTCTCACTACATATACAACACAGGACTGATGACACCATGACAGGAGAGAGGAAACGTTACCTTCAGGGACATTACACATTTCTCTGTCTCACTACATATACAACACAGGACTGATGACACCATGACAGGAGAGAGAGGAAACGTTACCTTCAGGGACATTACACATGTCTCTGTCTCACTACATATACAACACAGGACTGATGACACATGACAGGAGAGAGAGGAAAACGTTACCTTCAGGGACATTACACATGTCTCTGTCTCACTACATATATGTACAACACAGGGAGTGTTTTTAGAAATAATTGCGTTAATGTTACATATCATATCTTTAACTTTCTTTAACCATGATGACGAAAGCTCCATGATCTTGAGAAAGTAATTGTTTTTGTATCAACATCTCTCCCAAAGCCTAACGAGAAGTTTAGTCGTCTAAAGCAAAACCTTAACTAAAGTGTTGTCAGATCAGGAAATATTAATGATTGTAACAGTTTCAATAAGTCAGGAAGGACAACACAAACAGTACTTGTTTAAAAAAATCAATGTCAATATTTTATTTCTTAAAAATGTACAAATGATTTACATTCAACACACTGGTGCAACAATGTACAAAAGAAAAAACGCTTGATTCTCTCTTCAGATGTCTTGGGCTCTTCTCGCTGCGGGAGCACAACCAATTTATGCATGGGTTCATAATTCAGTCCCAAATCAAGTCTCTGATGCCCGACATGGAGATGTCACAGTTAATCTCAGCAGCAATGCAGCAATCAAATAATGTCTCACAGAGGACAGGGACCGCTGTGATGAATGGAGGAGAACTCTCCTCCAGCAGAAATGAATTTACAGTGTAAAACAAGTTGATGGTACATTCCAAATATTCAGGTATCAGATAATCACCTGGTTTGTACATTTAAAATGTAATCATATGCACAAGATGCATATGTTTTGGCGGAGCTAGGCACTTAGTAAACTGATCTTACTGCATACCTGTACAACAACTGAAATAATTCTGTTGTGCACGTCATATTTACTACCTAAGGCGAAAAAAACAGGAATATGGCTTTTCAAAAAGATAGAAATCTGCCATTTTTAATAATTAACAAATGAGGCTGTACAAGAAAACAAGCGTCACACACTGCAGAGGCTTTTTGGCACACAATCACATCAATGTTAAGTTGGTTGAAGGTCTATTGTGCATCAGGAGTTTTGAAAAACAGTTTGCTACGACATCGAGCTGAGGAACTTGCTCTCTTCTGCCAAAGCGGTCAGCAACGAGCTCATGTCCCCGATGGCCATGTTCCCCGTCCCCGCCGGCAGCGAGGGCAACGTCGCAGAGTTCCTGGGCGTTGTCAGGCGAGAGGAACTCTGGGACAAGCTCTGGAGCAGACCTGGACTCAGGGTTCCCGACATGACGCTGGAGTGATCCCCATCGTCCAGCATGCAATCAAAGTCTATCTGCGGCTGCTCCAGAACTGCGTTACAGTCTACAGGCGTTGGCTTGTTGCCTGAACTGGGGGACGCTGCGTCGCTTTCAAAAGGAGGTGCATTCACAGGAGAAACATGATGCTCCAAGTTCCTGTTGGGCTCAAACACTTGAATCCGTCCTGTGTAATACAAGGCATTGTCATCAGAGTTGTCGCTGCATTGAAGTCCTAAAACTCCACTGGGTAATTTGGAAGCAACATCCGGGGTAGCGTTACTTTGGTGCCGTGTTTGCTGCACCGCTTTTGGCCCTGAAAGGTGCCTGTTTAGAGGTGTAGGTCCTGTTGGTGGCACTGGCTGGAGGTGACTCTGATTCCCAGTTTGCAAAGGATTCTGGGAGGTCATGTCACAGTTCTGCTGATCTGAAATCATGATGGATACATCACAGTCCTCAATTTTAACTTGCACTGGCTGAAATCCAGCATCAGCAAAGTGCATGTCCACAGGCTCCGTGTCAGCAGGCTCCTGTTTGCATGTGGGGCTGTTGCACTGGGGATACGTGTTACCGTTCCTATCATAGGGACTGATGCCTTTGTTAAACCTGTACGGAGAGCTAAGGGCTTCATTGAGATTTGACGACTGCGGGCATCTCTGCTGTTGGAAGCCGTTTGCTCCGGGTTCAGTATTCAGCTGTTTGCATCTCTGCTGCGTTGTGTTGACGAGGTTTTGAATCATCTGCTGGTTGATGCTGTTGTGAAAAGATCCAACGTTCTGGTTTTGCTGGAGGACAGCCAGGTTCCCTCGAGCCTGGAGCTTTGAGTAGTGCTGGCTGGCATCCATGGGTCCCGAAGAGGCTTTGTTCCACTGAGCAAGTAAGTTGGCCTTACTGTCCCTCGGTGAAGATGAACGCTGCTGCCCTGGACCCATGCTGGAGGGGGCTAAAACCTGATGCTGCAGGTTCATGTTGGTATTCACAACAGCCATCCTTCTCTGATAGTACGAATGCTGCTGGAGATTGGGGGTACCTTGAAAATCTTGTTGATTTGTTGACCCTCTGTTGTCAGTGCTGAGGTCAGGCAGCATCACATCTTCTTCTGGGATGTCACCCGTTATCATCCTCATGGTGATATTTCTGAAATGCTGGGTGGTCGCAGGCTGTAAGGGTAGCGGTGGGGACTAACGTCCGGTTTCTGGGATAAATGTTGGCGGTCTGCTGCAGGAGGCAGATGCGGCTGCATGGTCACTGCTCCACTCAGTGTGCCCATGCTGTTGTAGCGCTGCATTTGTGGCTGGCTGGTATTATCAATGGCCACGCGTCTCACGGGGTCACTGGCTCGGCGGGGGATGTTAGACGGGACCTCATGGGGCATCAGGCTCCGTGTGGTGTAGCTGCTGTACTGTCTGGAAGGCAGGCCTTTGTTGGTGCTGGACGATTCCTGGGAGTCCCCGTACAGTGCGGTGTGGGTCTTCAAACACATTCGGTCCATGTATGGAAGAGGCGTAGGCGGTGCACCTCCAGTGGCAGCCGCGTATTTTGCTTTGAGGCGGTAGTGCTGGGCTGGGGTCAGGCTGAGAGGGCTGGGTAAGCCCCCTCCTCCGCTGCCTCCCCCACTCTGGCTGTTCTGACTGGAGCGCCGGGACATGTCGGCCGAGATGGGGTCGTAGGAGTCGGCAGAGCTAAGGTTGCTGGGGCGGTTGGAACCGAACTGCGAGGCCTGGCTTGAGCGCCGACTTGAGTAGCACGGGGAGATGCCTGAGGAGCGGCGACTGAGGGTGTAAACTGAGCTCAGGGTGCTGGATGTGCTGTCACGGCGCTCTGAAAGGTGTTCCAGCAGAGTCGTTTTACCAGAGCTCAGATCACCAAAGCCAGAACCAGGGAAGGACACCGGATCACCACCCATACTTGGGCTCTCCAGGAAGAACCCTGTGGATGAAAAGATGTTAAGATGTTAAGACTCATTAACCCAATCTATGTTTGTGGCAGACAGACACATGGAGCAACTAGCTGGAACAAGTGCAACATCAAAAAGCTAGAGTCAGATATGATTTTCAGAAGTAACCCGAGCTAAGAGGAGATTAAATATTATAATAATATATTATATTAGGAGCTTGTTGTGGAGTTCCCCCAAGTGGTTAAAAACATCAATGGATGCAGCTTTAATCTCACCATTGTCACAAAAGCCCTTTTTCTCTCGACTCACCGCTTGCTGGTATGGGTGGGAGCTTGGTGCCGAGGACCGGAGCCGCTGGGCTGCTGGCCCACCGACACGAGTCCCTCACTGTCTTCAGCTTCTCCTTCTTCAGATGCTCCAGGCGAAGGCTGGTGCCGAACTGCTTTCGAAAGTGTAGACCCATCACCGCGACCCCCGCCGGTTGAATCTTCACAGCCCAGGGACTCCACAAAGGGCAGGTCGTCCAGGGTGCTGAGGTCCCCCAGGCTCCCCCCGCTGTGCGCCGCCATTTCTACTCCACTGTCATTGTTGGTGGCACTGCCAAGTGGCGATGGTTCGCTGCTACATGATGACTGACCGCCAGGGCTGGACTGATACATCTGAAGCAGGGATGGAAAGAGTGGACAAGATACAGAGCGTAAGAGAAGCAGAATGTTTGTCCTACAGAAGTGGAGCAGCAGTTAACTTGGCAAGGAGAACGGTGAAGCATTGAGTCATTTTATCCTCCCACAGCTTAATTGTAAATAATGAGTGTTTTTTGAGATGGGGTGAAGAGGTGGGGGTGCACCACAGATTACAGACTGTGTTAGTCTGTCTGTGAATTAGAAATGTGCAGGATGAAAGGCTGCTGGAGCCGAGCCGCTCGTCACGAGATCTCGTTTCTCCCTCCAGAAAGTGAACAAGGAGGCTTTTTGAACATCGTCACACGACTTGTTTCAGTTACATTTACAGTGAAACGCCTTCTGGGCTTCTTTCTTTCACCTGCACAACTTCATTCTCTTCATTCTCTTCATTCTCTTCATCCAAAAAGTACCTCCTGCACTAATGTTACTGATATTTGACCTCAGGACACAAACATGTTTCTCACCTCACGACTCTTCCCTTCAGACAATAACACTTACACACTCTCTGAATTCTCCGTGCTTTCCTTGCAGACGAATGTATTGGCTGTTAGAACGCTGTCTTTATCGTGCCGTGATGCACAGAGCGCCAACACCAACTCCCAGAGTTTGAATACTAATGATGGAGTGGCTTTCATCACGCTCAGGCTCTGACAGCTCTCCGCTGCCGTGTGGAGGAGGAGTGACGCGTCTCACAGATGACACGCAGCGAGAGTGTATCAGAGGTTCACTCATTTACAACGTGCTGACATTATAAAAGACAAAACTTATAAATAAATACAATTAATTATTCTTTAAAAAGTCATCTGTGCAGAAAATGAACTAAATCCTAAAATGTTAAACAGTATTTTTATTCGTCATTATCTCATGGTTGAAAGGAAGTGGTTATTCTCCTCTTTGTGTGTCAGCAGCTGCCAGATGCAGGTAGCACCACGTCCTCCCTCTTGTAATAAAACTATATTTTGATGGAGTAAAATGGCGTAAGATGGTGAAAGATATGATAATAAGCCAGAGGTGAGCTCACCTTAGCAAGGTCTGTCCATAAGGAAGTCAGAAAAGGGAGAGAAATTAAGACAATCAAGCAGCGAGACAGGAAACGTTGGAATAAAGAGGCGTGTGCAGGACCGATGCACGGTTACTTTCTGATCTTACCACAGAGTTCTCCGTCTTGATGGATTTGACGTGCAGGTAGTCCTCCCTGCCTCTGGGGGAGCTGTTGTCGGACATCTTGTCCTCCCTCTGGATTCTGTCTCTGTTCCCCGTCTCGTTCTCGCCGTTCTCCTTGGGCGCCGGCGGCCTCGGCGGCAGGTCGCTGCGCTGCTTCTTTGTGACGTGGGCCTCCGGGCCGTGGACCGTCTTCACGTGCTTCCTGAGGGAACTGGGATCCGTGTAGCGCTTCGTACAGCCGGGGATCTTACACACGTAGGGTTTCTACAGATCAGAGACACATGATGACGGATCAAAGCAGCTTTATGGAACTGTTTAACCTTCAACTCAACCACAGGAAGCCCCGCCCTAAAACAGACGCTGCTTCAGCCTCTGTGTATTGTCTGCTTGTAAGCAACACGTCTCTGCACTGGGGAAACTTATAGACTGACACTAATCTGTGTGTGTGTGTGTGTGGTGTTTAGAGAGGGAGGGGAACAGTACCTCGTTGGAGTGTGTCCGGTTCTGGTGTTTGGCTCGGTCCGAGGCGTTGGAGAAGGCTTTGTTGCATCCTTCGTGCTCACACACGTACGGTTTCTCTCCCGTGTGCGAGCGCAGATGTGTTTTGAGGTTCTCCAGACGGGAGTAGGCCTTAGCGCAGCCCTCGAACTGCAGAGGAGCAGGACACACGGACACTTCATCATGGACATAAAGAACCTTTTCAATCTTAACAGAATAGTGAGAAAACTGAGTTTTAAAGCTGAGTTATAAAGATGAGTTTGTGACATTTCTAAACATTAATATATATAAAATCTTTTGGTGGAAAACTCTTTAACTTGAATTCTTCTCGACGTTTGAACAGATAAAACTCTGTGAGATGAATGTTTTCATATAATGTGCGATGAGCAGAAGAAGAAAGACGTCTTCCATCCTGCCATCCCAGGGGTGTGTGTGTGTGTGTTGGTGTGTGTGTGTGTGTGTGTGTGTGTGTGTGTGTGTGCAGGAACATGTACAGTGTTTAGAGGCCATCCGTTACCCACCGTGCACTTGTGTGGTTTTTCCCCTGTGTGCCGGCGCATGTGAACCACCAGCATGTACTGAGCTTTGAAGGGCTTCTGCTCCCGCGAACACTCCTCCCAGCGGCACACAAACTCCTTCTTCTCTCCGTGGATGTGGTCATTATTGATGTGCTACAGGACACACACACACACACACACACACACACACACACACACACACACACACACACACACACACACAGGAGTGAGTTTTCTGGAGAGAGTGTCCACTAAGAGGCTCTCATGCTGTTGAATCCATGTTATGAGCGTGAACCTCAAAGGGAGCAGAGGAAGTGTTAGAGTCCCACTGATCAGCACGTCGTGTCTTTGCATCAGCACGTCTCGTCTTTGCATCAGCACGTCGCGTCTTTGCATCAGCACGTCTCGTCTTTGCATCAGCACGTCGCGTCTTTGCATCAGCACATCGCGTCTTTGCATCAGCACGTCTCGTCTTTGCATCAGCACGTCGCGTCTTTGCATCAGCACATCTCGTCTTTGCATCAGCACGTCGCGTCTTTGCATCAGCACGTCTCGTCTTTGCATCAGCACGTCGCGTCTTTGCATCAGCACGTCGCGTCTTTGCATCAGCACGTCTCGTCTTTGCATCAGCACGTCGCGTCTTTGCATCAGCACGTCGCGTCTTTGCATCAGCACGTCGCATCTTTGCATCAGCACGTCGCATCTTTGCATCAGCACGTCTCGTCTTTGCATCAGCACGTTGCGTCTTTGCATCAGCACGTTGCATCTTTGCATCAGCATGTCGCGTCTTTGTATGTTCTTTAAACAAGCGCCAGTGTTTCCAGAACCACCAGATGTTGTATAAATAACTCCAGTGTGTGAGACTGAAGGGCGTGATGGTCTTCCACACGCTCCTCCAAACATCAACTGAACTGCATCCAGCTGCTCTAAACATGACGCTGTGAATCACAAACTGTTTATTAAAACATGGTCGTGATATAAGTACGTTTGTTCTGGTGTTTAAGTTACTTTTATTAGAAACTTATTTGTGATGCGTCAAAAACAAAAGTAGAAAATATAAATATAATTTAAGTTCTGTCCAAAACATCCAGTGTTGTAGATATTCTGCAGGTCAATGAAGATAATGATTGTTATCATTTCTTAATCTGACGTATAAACACAGTTTGTGCTTTAAGGAGGGGAAACATGCTGGAACTACTTCTTGGCTAATAACAGCGTATCCATCCACCCTGCCGTCCCGTGCAGCCCCAGCACATGTTCTGGTCTGCGCTCCGGCACCAAACCTCAGTCACGATACTGCTGACGATGTTTACAGGGATCTCTTGGACGCATCAGGAATATGAAGCGCTGATGTTTAAAGATGTCACACAGCAGCTGTAAGAGTCTGTAAACAGGTGACCCCCCCCCAGACCCTCACTAATCCCTCACCCGGCTCCCTCGCTCCTCTCTCTGCTTGGCTGCATGTGAGGAATGCTTCAGAGCTTGTTGTGATGGAGAGTCCAAAGTGAAAACGTGCTACTGCAGGGACGAGATGTGAAGTGATATTACTGGAGCTTGTAAGGAGATCTGGACTTATGTTTGTTATGTGCAGGAAGTCAGGAGATAGAAACAAGTGCTCGTGTTCCTTAATGCAGAGTTTATAAACCTCCTGACAGGTGTGTCAGGTGTGTCAGGTGTGTGCACTGTGATCCTTTGTGTGACGCAGGAATAACTGTGCAGATCTCACACCTGAGGAATGTTGCAAACCTGCAAACATCTCACCTGTGCAGGCTGATGAACTCCAAAACAGACGAGCGCTACAAATCAAAGCGTCCGCTCGAAGCGCACCGTGTTGCATCTCCAGCACGTGCACGTCCGGAGCGTGCACGTCCAGAGCATGCGGTGTGCAGGGCCACACTTCAGGGCCCCTCCCTGCAGCCGCAGCACAGTGACATGCAGTGTTCTGTCCATGCTTTGAGGTCAGATAGTGTTTTGTGTTTGTGTGATTTAGTTCTCTGAAACATCTCCAGACGACAGCTGGTTTGAGTGGCAGGTCCTTACGTGCACCAGCTGCTCCTGCGTGTCGTGCTCCCGGCTGCAGCCCTCCCACTGGCAGTTGGTCTCGTACACGGCCTCGGGCTCCTGCTTACAGTCGTCCCGATCCACGTCGTCCTTCAAGTCCAACAAGCTGCCGCGATGGTTCTGTGGGGTACAGTTAGTTAAACAGTCTGCAGACACTCTTCTTCTTCTCAGGGCGGCGTGTTCACAGCGCACACGTGGAACAGTTTACAGCTGGAGACACACACACGCACTCACACACACTCACACACACTCACTCACACACACTCACACACACACACACGCTCACACACACACTCACACACACTCACTCACACACACTCACACACACACACACGCTCACACACACACTCACACACACTCACGCTCACACACTCACACACACTCACTCACACACTCACACTTACACACACACTCACACACACACACACTCACTCACACACACACTCACACACACTCTCACTCACACACACTCACACACACACTCACACACACTCACTCACACACACACACACACTCACTCACACACACACACACACATACTCACACACACTCACACTCACACCACACTCACACACTCACACTTACACACTCACACACACACACTCACACACTCACACTCACACACACTCACACACACACACACACTCACACACACACACACGCTCACACACACACACTCACACACACACACACACTCACACACACACAAACTCACACACACTCACACTCACGCTCACACACACACACTCACACACACACTCACTCACATACTCACACACACTCACACGCTCACACACACACACACTCACACACACACACACTCACACTCACACACACGCACACACACACACTCACACACACACTCTCACACACACACACACTCACACACACACACACGCTCACACACACACACTCACACACACACACACACACACACTCACACACACACAAACTCACACACACTCACACTCACACACACGCTCACACACACACACTCACACACACACTCACTCACATACTCACACACACTCACACGCTCACACACTCACACACACACACACTCACACTCACACACACGCACACTCAGCTGTTCATGTTTTACTGATATCAACACCAGAGACTGCAAATTACAGATTAGTCATCAAGCTTCACTGAAGGTAAAGAGGGAGCAATCACATTTGTTTTGACAACCTCCACCACACACACACACCCACACACACACACACACACACACACACACACAGAAAACATCAGTCCTCTGCACAACGCTTTTACAACGATCCTAATTTATACTAATTATCAAAAGTGCTTCATCACTTTGCTGTTTTAGTTTCCGTCCCTTGTTGTGATTCACTTTCCTTTCATGTCTTTACTTAAATGTCCTCATTCTCCGGGACGTCCTTATCGTCCCTAAATGTCCCCACTTTCCAAAATGTTCAAACTCTCCATGAAGTCTCTTTTCCTGCAACAGAAATCTTGTCACTTTCAAAACTGTCTGAAACTCAGTGTTCCTCACACAGACACACACACACACACACACACACACACGGACAGGAACTGACACGCAGCTCGTCCCGCCCGGCTCCCTGTACGCCTCCACCAACACACACACACACACACACACACACACACACACACACACACACACACACACACACACACACACACACGTGCTGACTGCAGCATGTTTGTCTCTGCCCCACGCACGCTATCTTCATCAATTCTGCTGGCCCCAAGACGCCTGTGCGCAGCGCCGTCCCCATGCATCAAGCCCAAACCTGCCTCGCTATCGGAGAGGAGCCGGAAATTTGTCAAAAGGAGAAAAAGGCTCCTCAGATGACAATAAAGCCCGGCCAATATTTCATGAAAATGAAGTGCCGTGGCACAGTTTACAGTGGCCAGGGAGCGGGGGGGGGGGGGGCATGCAAAGCTCTTATCATGTGGAGTTTCTCTGCATCACAGACGCCTTTTACAAGAGGGTCACGGGAGGCTGTGGCTCCCAGGGGCCACGAGGCAGGATGCAGGAGGACGGGTTGGAAACGTGATCACAGAAATGATTTTACAAAACGTTTGGATCAAAGTATTCAAAGTGTCCCGACGTTAGACGGCGTGTTGACTCGCTTTACAACAAGTCTTTTCTTTCTAAATAATATCACATAAAATAAATCCCTTTCTAAGCTTCACTTCACCAAAGACTTTAAACATGTCCAAACATTTGTCCCTTTACGTGTTCCTCACTTCCAAATCATCCCCACTGTACAAACATCTTAAGACTAAAAGTTTAGAAGGTTTAGAAGTGAAAGTTTGTGACTGTGACGGCTCCTCATCAGGCAACGCAAGATAAAACAGAAGGTGACAGAACGTCTTCCACACGTTGTTGTTTAAACCCTCAGCTGACATGAGAAGGATGAGTCATTGTGTGACGACGTCCTGTAGCTACAAGGTCACAGGTTTGATGCTGAGGCCTTCTTCGTACCGGTGAACAAGGCGACAGCGGCCTCAGTCCCTCCGCTTCAGTCTTGACCTTTGACCTTTTGGTGATCATGGGGTCGACTGTGCTGCTGACTGCCGGGTCGCCACCGTGGTTCTGAGGAGAGGAGAGACTCGTATCAAATCACAGCGTCAGTGAGAGCTGAACGTGAGCCCCCCCCCCCAGAGGTTAGCTCCGGAGGGGGGGGCTCACTGATTACATGTGCTGACGTTGTGGGAAGCAGGAAGAATGAAGTCTCATCATACAAACATTAAATCCACTTTATTTAATAATATGAATGTTTTCTACCTTGGACGGCAGGTCGTTGTTGTGGGCGGAGACGTGCAGCGAGGAGAGGCCGAGGCCCGGCTGGCGGCTGGAGAAGGAGGGCGGAGGCTGGATGAGCGGCGGCGTGTGGCCGAAGGCGCTGAGCCCACGCTGCTGCGAGAGGAGCTGCTGGTACGCCAGCGGGTTGATGGGGTGAGGGAACGGGAAGGACGGGCTGCAAGGAGCACAACTGGAATCAGACTCACAGCGTGTTAGTGCGGATTAAAGGAGGAAGTGGAGAAGGAAGAGAAGGGAAGTGGAGAGGGAAGAGAATGGAAGTGGAGAGGGAAGAGAAGGGAGGTGGAGAAGGAAGAGAAGGGAAGTGGAGAGGGAAGAGAAGGGAAGTGGAGAAGGAAGAGAAGGGAGAAGGAAGAGAAGGGAAGTGGAGAGGGAAGGGAGAAAGCAGGAGGTGTGGAAGAAAGGAAGAGGAAATGAGGTAGGAAGTAGGGTAAGAAAACATATCTAGGGAAGGAAATCAGGAGGTTAGGGAAGTAGAGAAGGAAAGGAGAAAGTAGGAGGTATGGCTGAAAGGAAGAAGCTAGGGATGGAATGAGGATGTAGGAAGGATAACAAGGAGGTATGGAAGGAAATTAGGAGTAGGGGACAAAAGGAGGAGGTTTAAAGGGAATGGGAAGTAGAAATGAGGATGTAGAAAGGGGGAAGTAGAGAAGGATAGTAGGAAGGAGGTAGGGAAGGCAACAAGACAGTACTGTAGGAAGGAAAACAAGGAGGTAGGGAATTAAATTTGGAGGTAGGCGACAAAACAAAGCAAAGAAGGGAAGGAAATCAAGAGTTAAGGAACCTAAGGAGGTAGAGAAGGAAAGAGGAAGCTAGGGGACATAAAAGAGATAAGGGAAGGAAGAGTAGGAGGTGTGGAAAGTAAGGGAGAGTTGAGGGTATGGAAGACAGAGAAGGAAATATGTGAGGAAGTAGGAAAGAGAGAGGTAAGGAAGCAAAGCAGGAAGTGTGAGTCACCTGAGTCCTCCCACCGACAGGTGTCCGTAGGAGCTGCTGGTGGCAGAGCTGGAGCGCGAGTTGTTGATGTAGGCAACCAGCGAGTTGGGCGAGGTGCGGATCATCGTCTGCAGGTCGATGCTGGCGTCGGACAGCGGCGAGATGGACAGTGCCCTCTTCCTGCTCAGCCTGGGTGTCAGACGGGGGCTGGAGAAGCGCGACACTGAGGGCACACAGGGGAGTGAATGTGTGAAAGAGAACTACGTTTCCCAGACACAGCACTGAGAACACCAAATGTGGATTAATACGCCGCTGAAAGTAGTCCCCAACAGAAGTCCTCCTGTTTGTCTGTCAGCAGCTTTTTAAAGGGACATTTCTGACACTTTATAACATTTATCTCCTGTTTTAACTTTGTGTGACATTGTCATAATTAGCGTATGAATTCATGAGTTAGTGTGACAGTGACCTTTGACCTTTGACCTCCTAATTTGGAGCAGTTTATCCGTGAGTCCAAGTGCACGTTTGGGCCAAATTTAAAGAAATTCCCTCCATGTGTTCACAGAATGGGACGGTCATAAACAGTGACAATATATATTTGTATATATATTATATATATTTTAAAGATGGTTGATGTGTTTGCTCTGAGGAAGCTCCACAGACTGTTGATGTGACAGAGCTGATGAATGCTGCGTCCTGACCCGCGGCCCCCGTGAGACTCCAAACACTGTGAATGAACGAATGATTCCTCCTCCTCACGTTATGATGGATGCCGCCGCAGCCTCCCCGCGACACGCGCGCCCTCAAACCCCATCAATGAGGAGATAATACAGGAAACGGCGTGAGGGACACGGAGCCTGACGCAGGACGTCAGTGAGGCACTCAAAGAGTCCAACAAACTTTAAACATTTAAATACATGAACAAGAAAACACATTTAAAGATAATGAGTGATGCAGGAGATCACAGGGAGAGAACGTGGACGTTTGAAGACTCACTCCCAGAAACACACGCTCATAACTGCAGCTCTGACGTGGCGACCTCATTAACATCCAGACATAACTAATCAATCTCCCACAGTAACTTCGTAATGACTGCAGATAAACATCCACAGGCGGCGCGTCGTCCTGCTAAATGAGGGCAATTTACACACAATTGATTTTGCCGGCTCTGAAATGTATGCAGAGCGATCGGATCGATCTCCGCTCGCAGACGAGGACAGTGAACAACTCGCAGTTTAATGTCTGGACCTCCTGTTTGAGCAGAAGTAAGTCCAGTAAACAGTTAGTTTGTGTCCAAAACTAAAAGATATAAAACTCAGAAAAGCAGCAAACACTCATATTTTTACTTAATAATGGACTTAAATGAAAAGTGATTGATAATTAGTTTCCACTTTGCATCTTTGTGGTGTCTACATGTAGTCAGTCTACATGTAGTCAGTCTACATGTAGACTGACTACATGTAGACTGACTACATGTAGTCAGTCTACATGTAGTCAGTCTACATGTAGACTGACTACATGTAGTCAGTCTACATGTAGTCAGTCTACATGTAGACTGACTACATGTAGACTGACTACATGTAGTCAGTCTACATGTAGTCAGTCTACATGTAGTCAGTCTACATGTAGACTGACTACATGTAGTCAGTCTACATGTAGACTGACTACATGTAGCCTGACTACATGTAGCCTGACTACATGTAGTCAGTCTACATGTAGACTGACTACATGTAGTCATTTTGGATGTAGACTGACTACATGTAGACTGACTACATGTAGTCAGTCTACATGTAGTCAGTCTACATGTAGACTGGCTACATGTAGACATTTTGGATGTAGACTGAGTACATGTAGTTCTGAGTGTATTGAATGTAGTCGTTTTGTGTGTGTTTTGATTAGTTTTGTGTGTCTGTGATTGTTTTTCAGCCGTTTGTATTCATTTAGCATGTTGTTGTGATGGTTTTGCATGAATTGTTGGACATACAGATGATTGATACAGTCGGACATTATGGATCACTTCCTGCCACACACTGTTATCTGCTGCGTCGGCTCCTCGTGACGCGGCCGAAGGTTGTTCCTGCGTCTCTCATGTGTTGTCCTGAGAGAAGAGGAAAACATGTCCGGGGGGGGGGGGCTGTCACGGTACGCTAATATGGACATTTAAGCAGCTAAAGTTGAGTCGTAGCTGATGGTGGTGTCAGGGGGGGGGCAGGTGTGTTTTCTGTTATCGTGATCGCGCCGGCTCACATGAAGCAGCCAAATTCATCTCTGTACCCCCCCTCTGGGGAGATGTGTTTATTAATGTGCCACTTCCCCTGATAAATGGACCAATGGAAGAGCCCCGACCCCCCCCCCCCCCTTCCTCTTTTGTGATTTATATGTGTGTGTGTGTGTGTGTGTGTGTGTGTGTGAGAGTGCAGTCTCAGTTTTAAACGACCTGCTGTGTTTCATCAACATGTTTTGAATCCGTCCGTATAAGAACTAACTGAAACTTCCCCTCTAATAAAAGTCCCATCTAAATATTTCCTTGCAGCAGTGAGTTGTGCAAACACTAAGAACTTAAAGGACTCAGATTGGGACGTGATGAGGTGTGTTTGTGCAGCTGTTGTTATTAATGACTCCACAGAAGCTGCTCAGGTTGTCTGGAAGTGTACGCTGCAGCCTCACTTCCTCTGGAGCTTCTCAGTCGGAGCTGTTGGCAGGCTCACTGTTGTTTCCTCTCACAGCTTCACTGAATAACTTAACGATGACATTTTGGCGGGACGGAGCCAAGCGTGCTCTCCGTTTGTTTTGGCCTCAGCGCCTGCTCAGTGTTCGGCCGGCTGGAGCCTCTGACAGCTTTAGTGAGCGGGCTGGACATGCACACGCTGCTGGCAGCCTGCAGCAGCACAGCAGGGCCAGTCACAGCCCTGCAGCCTGTAACAGGCCTGTAACAGCCCCTTCACAGCCCCGCAGCCTGTAACAGTCCTGTAACAGCCCTGTAACAGCCCTGTAACAGCCCTGTAACAGCCCCGTCACAGCCCCGTCACAGCCCTGTAACAGCCCCGCAGCCTGTAACAGCCCCGTCACAGCCCTGTAACAGCCCCGCAGCCTGTAACAGCCCCGTCACAGCCCAGCAGCCTGTGACAGCCCCGTCACAGCCCTGTAACAGCGTCGCAGCCTGTAACAGCCCCGTCACAGCCCAGCAGCCTGTGACAGCCCTGTAACAGCCCTGCAGCCTGTAACAGCCCCGTCACAGCCCTGTAACAGCCCCGCAGCCTGTGACAGCCCTGTAACAGCCCCGTCACAGCCCAGCAGCCTGTGACAGCCCTGTAACAGCCTCGTCACAGCCCTGTAACAGCCCCGCAGCCTATAACAGCCCTGCTATAAGTGTCATGATCGTGATTTTTGTATATCCTGTTTTATTTTGAAGTGTTCACTCCCCCTTATGTCATGTCTAGTTGTACTTCCTGTCTGTGTTTTCCCTCTGTGATTGTTGATTTGTTCCTCCTGTGTCCGTTCACCTTGCCCGTGTGTTTTAGCTTCTCTCCCCAGCTGTGTCTCGTTCCCCTCGTTTAGTGTCTGTGTGTATATAACCCTGTCTGTCCCAGTGTTCCTTGTCAGTTCGTCATCTAAGTGTCACCCTTGCAGAGGTCTCCTCGTGCTTCCAGTGTCGTCCCGGTTTGTGTTTTACTTTTTGCCTTATTTTGTGATTTCGTAAGCTTTTTGGAATAAAGCCCTCTTTTAAAAAAAAACATCCAAGACATAACAAAATGAAGTACATTAACAGTTGCACAAATAACATAACATAATTAAATGAACTACACGAACATGTGGGTAGGCTATGTAAGGAGATATACAAACATGTAGATATGAAAGGCTTCAATCCTTCTCCCAGCACAGGAACATTAATCATCTCCAAGTTGCTGACCCAGAGTGCCCTCTACATCCGCATGTTCCAGAGAGTTAAGGAACGGGCCCCATACTTTTTAAATAGTTCTTGTTTTCCTTTAATTGAATAGGTTATGTTCTCTAATGAGACACATGCAGACAGTTCTTTTAGCCATTTACCAATACTTGGACTGTTTACATTTCTCCATGAAAGTGCTATCATACGTGTTGCCTGTAGCAGACAGAGATTTAAAAAGATTTGTTCTTTCTTCCTTATGTTGTGTTCTTGTGGGTAACACCCTAACACAAGAAGCCTGGGCTCCATGCTTAACTGCAATGATAGAATCTCTTCTATCATACATTTAACCTCCTCCCAAAACGTTCTTATCTTGGTACACTCCCAAACACAATGGAAGAGCGTTCCCTTGGATTGTCCACGTTTAAAACATAAGTCTGGGATATTACCATTAAGATGTGACCTGCAGATGTTCTGGTTCTTTACGCTGTGTGATCTGCAGATGTTCTGGTTCTTTACGCTCTGTGACCTGCAGATGTTCTGGTTCTTTATGCTCTGTGACCTGCAGATATTCTGGTTCTTTACGCTGTGTGACCTGCAAATGTTCTGGTTCTTTACGCTGTGTGACCTGCAGATGTTCTGGTTCTTTACGCTCTGTGATCTGCAGATGTTCTGGTTCTTTACGCTCTGTGATCTGCAGATGTTCTGGTTCTTTACGCTCTGTGACCTGCAGATGTTCTGGTTCTTTACGCTGTGTGACCTGCAGATGTTCTGGTTCTTTACGCTGTGTGACCTGCAGATATTCTGGTTCTTTACGCTCTGTGACCTGTAGATGTTCTGGTTCTTTACGCTCTGTGACCTGCAGATGTTCTGGTTCTTTACGCTCTGTGACCTGTAGATGTTCTGGTTCTTTACGCTCTGTGACCTGCAGAGGTTCTGGTTCTTTACGCTCTGTGACCTGTAGATGTTCTGGTTCTTTACGCTCTGTGACCTGCAGATGTTCTGGTTCTTTACGCTCTGTGACCTGTAGATGTTCTGGTTCTTTACGCTCTGTGACCTGCAGAGGTTCTGGTTCTTTACGCTGTGTGACCTGTAGATGTTCTGGTTCTTTATGCTATGTGACCTGCAGAGGTTCTTGTTCTTTACGCTGTGTGACCTGCAGATATTCTGGTTCTTTATGCTATGTGACCTGCAGAGGTTCTTGTTCTTTACGCTGTGTGACCTGCAGATGTTCTGGTTCTTTACGCTCTGTGACCTGCAGATGTTCTGGTTCTTTACGCTGTGTGACCTGCAGATTTTCTGGTTCTTTACGCTGTGTGACCTGCAAATGTTCTGGTTCTTTACGCTCTGTGACCTGCAGATTTTCTGGTTCTTTACGCTGTGTGACCTGCAGATGTTCTGGTTCTTTACGCTCTGTGACCTGCAGATGTTCTGGTTCTTTACGCTCTGTGACCTGCAGATGTTCTGGTTCTTTACGCTGTGTGATCTGCAGATGTTCTGTTTTTTTACGCTCTGTGACCTGCAGATGTTCTGGTTCTTTATGCTCTGTGACCTGCAGATATTCTGGTTCTTTACGCTGTGTGACCTGCAGATGTTCTGGTTCTTTACGCTGTGTGACCTGCAAATGTTCTGGTTCTTTACGCTGTGTGACCTGCAAATGTTCTGGTTCTTTACGCTCTGTGACCTGCAGATGTTCTGGTTCTTTACGCTCTGTGATCTGCAGATGTTCTGGTTCTTTACGCTCTGTGATCTGCAGATGTTCTGGTTCTTTACGCTGTGTGATCTGCAGATGTTCTGGTTCTTTACGCTCTGTGATCTGCAGATGTTCTGGTTCTTTACGCTCTGTGACCTGCAGATGTTCTGGTTCTTTACGCTCTGTGACCTGCAGATGTTCTGGTTCTTTACGCTGTGTGACCTGCAGATGTTCTGGTTCTTTACGCTGTGTGACCTGCAGATGTTCTGGTTCTTTACGCTCTGTGACCTGCAGATGTTCTGGTTCTTTACGCTGTGTGACCTGCAGATGTTCTGGTTCTTTACGCTGTGTGACCTGCAGATATTCTGGTTCTTTATGCTATGTGACCTGCAGAGGTTCTTGTTCTTTACGCTGTGTGACCTGCAGATGTTCTGGTTCTTTACGCTGTGTGACCTGCAGATGTTCTGGTTCTTTACGCTGTGTGACCTGCAGATTTTCTGGTTCTTTACGCTGTGTGACCTGCAAATGTTCTGGTTCTTTACGCTCTGTGACCTGCAGATTTTCTGGTTCTTTACGCTGTGTGACCTGCAGATGTTCTGGTTCTTTACGCTCTGTGACCTGCAGATGTTCTGGTTCTGGACCTGCACTCAGAGAGAGGTGCTCTCTCATCAGAGCGCTGCGGATCAAAGTCTGCAATGATTACAACAAGTATTCCTGATGCGCCCGGCGACGGCGTGCAGCGTCACGCACTAAGTCCTGGCTGTGTATGGAGAAGTGCTGTGCGGCTGATACCTGCAGGCTCTCGGCCGTTTGAAGTTGTTGGACATGAAAAATGTATACGAGGGTTTTTTATTCACACGCCTCTCCTGTGATCTGTGTTTCATCAGCCAGCAGCAGCGGAGAGGAATGTCCTTCGACCTCTCCGTGTGCAGACACGTCCTTTAACACGCGTGTGGACCTTCAGTCCCTCAGCGGTTCCTGGACCGTTGACAGAGCGGACACTTTGGACTCCCACAATGTGCAGCTGATTCTGATTCTCACTGCGGCCCAGCCCCGAGGCTTTGACCCAGGGATTTATAATCTTTCACAGTAAAGTCAATATGTTGCTTTTAGTGTGTAGTTGGGTGAAGCAGTGAGACGATGTGAACCTGTGTGTTAATAATCGTACTGGACATTTAAAAGTGGTTCCTGAGATTATTTAATAATAATATGATCATCAGTCGTGTTTCTGCTGAATGTCTGAGATACAAACTCAATGTTCTGTCCAAGCAAAACTAGGAGCTGAAAGAGGCTGAAACTTCTCCCCTCCCTCCCAGAGTTACTCACCGTCGATGGGGGAGATGTAGTCGGACAGGTGGGCCCCGGCGGCCCCCGCCCCCTGCATGAGCAGATCTCCGTAGGGGCTCCGGTGGCTCGCCATCAGGTGGTAATACTCGGCCGGGCTGGCCCCGGGGGGAGGAGGGAGCCCGAACAGCCCTCGCTCTTTTAAATGCTCATGGGCCACTGTGGAGGGGGGAGAGGGGGGGGGGGGGGGGGGGGGGGGAGTAAGGAGTTAATAACCAGAGGGGGACTGAGAGGGTGAATTCCTGCAGTGTCCTGCCTCAAGCTGAGGAGATCATGAATGGAGCAAGGGGCCGGCAGGGGGGAGGGGGGGTCGCTGATGTGCAGCGGCCCGTGTAGGTGCTCCCACCCCTCCCCCACCTCCAGGCCCCCCGCCCACACACACACACACTCACAAGGAAAATAGTGTCTCTTCACTGAAGACGCTGTAGTATAAATGTTTGTTAATGTGTGTGTGTGTGTGTGTGTCTGACCTGCATCCTTAGTGTGTACCTTTATCATTGTGTAAATATAAATACATATTAATAATAATTTTGATTTGAACAACTGCTGCACGATATTAATCTTACACACTCGGAGTATCATTCATGTGTCAGGAAGCTAAATGAAATCTCATTAATTTCTCCTCGTTAGATTGTTCCACTAAAAGGATTTGTAGAGATGTGAGAATAAATCTAGCATCTCACAACATTTAAAATATAAAATAAAGCTTAAAATAAAAACAGAAGTTTATAATCTGTGTTTGAAAGTGAAGTTTTATTAGAAGTCTCACTTTAAATGTTCGATGTGACGTCTCTCTATAAAACAGTCGAGGAGGTGCATCACTTACAGTCTGCAGGGCTGAGTCCTCTGGCTGCAGAGATCATGGACAGGCTGGGGCTGCCGTGTACCGAGCGTAGGTAGTGCTCCATGTGGGGGTTGGCGTACGGGTGAGGCGGGCTGAAGGGGGAGTCTCCGGTGGCGGCGGGGGAGAGACGGATCAGGGAGATATCGGAGATGACGGGGCTGCCAGCCAAACCTGCAGGGCTGCAACAGAGAGGAGGCACAAACAAAGTTCAGCGTCCGGACTAGTTTCTGCGGCGGACTAATCCACACGGTGCTCGAGAGAGTGTGTGGGGTTGAGTCAAAACAAACTACAGTGTGATCACAAGACGCCCCCCCCCCCACAGAGGAACAAGACATGCAGGGGCTCTTTGTAGTCGTTTTGTGTCTCTTCCTGATCGGTACGTTTCTCTTTGAGGGACATTTTGCAGGTGGGGGCCCCTGACACTCTGGGCCCCTGGTAGGCCCGCTCACTGATCCATGTATACAGTGTGTGTGGGAGATAAACCTGCAGCTCTAACTCGCAGCTGGTGTGTACACAGACGGAGACGGCTGCTCTATCGGGAGGGTGAGCTGGAGGTCAGAGAGACACCTCTCCAGCAGGTGTGTCGTTTACCGTGTTAGCTCATGGCGAGGGGAACATCCTGCAGGGAAGGCTGTGATCTTTGGACGATGATGAAAGAATGTAAAGCTGACACCTTCGCTGTCACTTTCTGCTTTCCAGGAATACTTTGTTTTCAGATTAGAGCTGTTTGTGTTGGGTGTCTATGAATCCGACTGTCAGCAGCAGATTAAAGTGAATCTTGTGAAGTTTAATTGCTTCTTCATTAAAAACAACAAAGGCTCCCCCTGGCAGTGTTGCATCACAGGCAAGCAGAAGATAAAGATCTGATGAAACATTAATGTGCATCATGTAGCAGCTGATCTCTAACGTTATTTTACTGTGAGAAGAGCTGCTGCAACACCTATCAGCTCTCTGCGTCTGTGCAGGAGTCCTGTGATGTTCACACGTTCACAACACAAAGCTCGGCCTCTGGACCGTGTCCTGGTCCGGCGCCGGGCAGCAGGCCGAGACGGGGGGGGACGGGGCTCATTAACATGGCGCTCACAGCTTCTCTCTCACGAGCCTGAAGCTCACAGGTGTGTGAGGACAGAAACTCTATTATTTTATTTCTTTAGTAGGAAGAAACAAAGATGTTTACAGCATCTTCCTGACAGGGCCGTACTAATAATGAAGGTGAACTCGTAGGTAATAATAATAATTATAAGACACAATGAAACTAAAGTTAGAGTTCTGAAGCAGAACCGTCAGTATTTGGATGAATTAGCTGGTAAAAACCAGGGTTTTGCATATTTAATGAACAATATCTTCTGTGTAGATGTAAGTATCAGATCAAACTCCACGTCAGCAGATACATTAATATTCAAGGGCTCAGCTCGTGTAGTTTAGCCTCTTTTAGCTCCTAGTTTTGGTTCAATGGCATGTCCCGTCTCAGTTGCCACCTCTCTCCTGCAGACGTGTTATTAATATATATAATATTATATAAATAACATGAATGAGGTGTGTGGCTTGTTAAAACACTCAGGATAAGTACTTCACTGTTACATTTATAAAACTTAACTAAGCACGTTTTTCACTTTCAGGTTGTGACTTTACCCAGTAAAGTTTCAGTGTTCACACTGAAGCTCTCACCAGGATCTGCTCCATTTGAGTTTTAATTTAGAAAAGTTCCCGGAGCCCAGCGTGACTTTTTCTCACTGCGCATCGTTTCCCAACAAAAGTTCAACAGTTTCTAACGTGAAACAGAGAAATCCTCAGAAAACGTATTTTAAAGTGAAAAATGAAGAATCCATCCGTAAAAGTTACATGTGAGGAGCATGAACGTGTGTGTGTGTGTGTGTGTGTGTGTGTGCGTGTGCGTGATGAATTGCAGTGTGACAGTGAGTCTCGTCTCCGGTGTCGGGCTCAGGGAGCGCTCTGATTTAGATAAATCACGCCGTCCAGCGTGCAGTGGAATAAACTCCCACTGTAGGTTTATGAGTCTGCTGCTGTGTGGAGCGGACGCCTCAAACTTAATAGCCAACCCCCCCCCCCCCCCCCCCCCACACACACACACACAGAAACCCCCGACACCTTCCTCCTCATGCACAGGGAGAAATGACCTACATACAAACAAACAGATCACACTGCTGCAAATCACTTCATCCTTTTCAAAATAAAACTCTAAAGTCTAAACTTTCTATTTGCATTTTCTGCAAAAATGTGTCATTTAGAAAAGTCACCACATTAGTGCATGTTCCTCATGTGTTCATCAGACAACACACAACCTGCTGCACATTGTAGAGACTCTGTGTACATTATATTAATGTTGCACATTGTAGAGACTCTGTGTACATTATATTGATGTTTCACATTGTAGAGACTCTGTACATTATATTAATGTTGCACATTGTAGAGACTGTACATTATATTAATGTTGCACATTGTAGAGACTCTGTGTACATTATATTAATGTTGCACATTGTAGAGACTCTGTGTACATTATATTAATGTTGCACATTGTAGAGACTCTGTACATTATATTAATGTTGCACATTGTAGAGACTCTGTGTGTACATTATATTAATGTTGCACATTGTAGAGACTCTGTGTGTACATTATATTAATGTTGCACATTGTAGAGACTCTGTACATTATATTGATGTTGCACATTGTAGAGACTCTGTACATTATATTAATGTTGCACATTGTAGAGACTCTGTACATTATATTAATGTTGCACATTGTAGAGACTCTGTGTACATTATATTAATGCTGCACATTGTAGAGACTCTGTACATTATATTAATGTTGCACATTGTAGAGACTCTGTGTACATTATATTAATGCTGCACATTGTAGAGACTCTGTACATTATATTGATGTTGCACATTGTAGAGACTCTGTACATTATATTGATGTTGCACATTGTAGAGACTCTGTACATTATATTAATGCTGCACATTGTAGAGACTCTGTGTACATTATATTAATGCTGCACATTGTAGAGACTCTGTACATTATATTGATGTTGCACATTGTAGAGACTCTGTGTACATTATATTAATGTTGCACATTGTAGAGACTCTGTACATTATATTGATGTTGCACATTGTAGAGACTCTGTACATTATATTAATGTTGCACATTGTAGAGACTCTGTGTGTACATTATATTAATGTTGCACATTGTAGAGACTCTGTGTGTACATTATATTAATGTTGCACATTGTAGAGACTCTGTACATTATATTAATGTTGCACATTGTAGAGACTCTGTACATTATATTAATGTTGCACATTGTAGAGACTCTGTGTGTACATTATATTAATATTGCACATTGTAGAGACTCTGTACATTATATTGATGTTGCACATTGTAGAGACTCTGTACATTATATTAATGCTGCACATTGTAGAGACTCTGTACATTATATTAATGTTGCACATTGTAGAGACTCTGTGTACATTATATTAATGTTGCACATTGTAGAGACTCTGTACATTATATTGATGTTGCACATTGTAGAGATTCTGTACATTATATTAATGCTGCACATTGTAGAGACTCTGTACATTATATTAATGCTGCACATTGTAGAGACTCTGTACATTATATTAGTACATGTTCCTCATGTGTTCATCAGATGACACACAAGCTGCAGCTGCTGGGACAGTTCAAGTTAAAGTGAAGCTTTAACTCTTTCACTCTTCAGGTGTGTGTTTGTGAAGTTCAGGCTCCTCTCGGCCTCCTACACGCCTCGCTGCATGCACGGACCAGGAAGTGCTCTCCCCGTGCTGTCACTACCCTCCTCGGTAACCGTGGAAGGAGAAAAAGAGGCTTCCCTGTGGCAGCTTTTTATGACAGGCTTGACAAAATAAGGCGCGCTCTCATTACGGTATATGCAAACAATGATAAAGGGGACGGCACAGAGATGTCATGTTAGACAATCAAGGAGGGGACCTCTGACACGCTGCCACGAGCGGATAATAAAGTGCCGCGCCAGGCGACAAATGACACCGCACTTAATTTGCTTCGCAATGTTCCTGTAATTAGGTGAATTTGGCAGAGGCAGGGGGGAGCGACAGCTAGATCAAGGTCTTGATGAATTAGGGGTCCACTGTCAAGATCAAATCACATTAATCAAGGTGGCCGAGTCCGCGGACAGCCCCCCCGCACCCCCCGCCCTCCACTCTCCCAGCCGGCTTGATGAATGGCCCTGCTGCCGCCAGGCGGGAAGTATGCATCACCATCAAATCTGTGAATCTAAATGTAAGAGGACTATTTGGAGGAGTGTATTGACTTTCTTTGTCCCGGCGCCAGTTTTTCTTTTGTGATAAAGTAAGTTTAAAGTCCTGCAGGAGCCTCGCTGCTCAAAGTGGGCCACAGACTCATGTTGTGTTGCACTTTAAATGCTCACACCCAATGCAATAATCATCCCAAGCAATTAAAACAAAGCTGCAACAACCGTTTGCTCCTGAACACATCACGGTTTCATTTCAAACTAAATGTTTTCAGAGTCTCATCCTGAGAAGGCAAAGCTTCAAACACATGTGTAACAGCGTTCTGAACGTCCCTCAGGAAATGTGCTGTGGTCCTGAGGCCGGACTCACCAGCAGCAGCGCTGTGACCTCTATACTCTGGGAGTTTAATTATGGCGCTCGCTTGGGGCAGCGCGGCCTGCACCTCACAGATTAGCTCCACAACAAGCCATTAATGCATATAAAGAGCTGCTGGACGCAGGCGGGGTGATGGATCCCGCCCTGCCCATCGCCGCTAATGGAGCGAGCTGCAGATTGATACGAGCCGACCGACAGAGATTTATGCCTTGTTGTATTCATCCAGGAAGAAGCACGAGCTGCTGACGGTTGAGTTTGTGCTTCTACTGCTCAGGAAACTACCAAAGCATGTGAGCAGATGATAAAGCAGGATGTTATAGATTACTCCAGCGGTCTTTACTAAGTGCTGCACTTAAGTACAATTTTGACATACTTGTACTTTACTTGAGTATTTGTGTTTTCTGCTACTTTCTTCTTGTACGGCAAGACGTCTCAGAAGTAATTATAGTACTTCTCTCTGCTCTGCATTTATATAACGTACACACTGAACTGTGTTTCTGGTGTATTACTGAAGTACTTGTACTGTAATACTTTACTGAAGTAGGATGTTTATACTGTGTTGTTACTTCTTCTTCTTCCACCGCTGTTTAAATGTGAAGAACTTTCACTACTGGTGCAAAACGTCCACTTTTACTGAGAGCCAGTTCCTCACGTTCCTCACGTTCCTCACGTTCCTCCAGCTGCTGCCTTGCTCGGCGGCTCCTCAGTAACAATACTTCAGACTCCTCAAAGCTTCAGAGATTTCCTCGGCAGACGGTCGGAGCCAAAACAGCAAAGCTCTCCCACTGTATGGAAAGCAGGGCTGCAGGGCTGCAGAAGCAGCATTGATTATTCACTTTGGAAGTCGGCGTGTTGTCATCTGCTCTTGATATTGAACTTGGCGAGCGCTCAGCTCTCATCAGCGCCCGCTAACACGCTCACAAGCAAATCCTCCAGAGTTGGAGAAGCAAAACAGGCTGTACAGTCGGAAAGATTTGCATCCTAAAGATCAGCGAAGCGTCTTAGTGCAGCAGAATAAAGGACTTACCCGTGCATGGCGTGCAGCGCGTGAGGCTCGTAGTGGTACCGGCCCTCGTGGTGCCGCATGTCAATCGGGATGGGAGTGTGGAAGGTGGGGAAGATGTGGTGGGGGGCTGCAAGAACAGACAAGCAAAGAGTTAGACGAGGAAGGCGGGGGAGGGGACTTAGAGAGAGCAGAAGAAGAAGCAGACATTTCAAAGTCAAAAGAGCTGCAATAAAGCAACATGAACATCTCTGAGCGTTTACACAACATGTTGGCACTATCACACAGGAGAAGTGGAATAAATAAATAATCAAAGTGGTCCTAAGAAATCCTACATCTTGAACATAAAAGATATCCAACAGGGCTTCTGACAAAGACCTGCAGCTCCAGGGGCTTTGAACTACACGCTGAAGGACTGTGGAGGGAAGCTGCAGCCCGACTCAAAGCAGCACTGACAGCGCCGGGGAAAGCTTTCTTCTTCACACTCTGCATGAGTCTGCTTAAACACACACACACACACACACACACACACACACACACACACACACACGCACACACACTCCTGGGTCAGCTGTCAACATGCTGGCGACTATAAACGGTTGGATTTCCAGCATTTAATTAAAGTGTCTGAAGGCCTGACGTGTGTGTGTGTGTGTGTGTGTGTGTGTGTGTGTGTGTGTGTGTGTGTGTGTGTGTGTGTGACCTGCTGACCCACCAGGTGAGAACATCTCACAGCTGTGTGTGTCCTGAGACTTAGAGGTGCACGACTGGAGAGTGAGGTCATTTTAAACAAGAGACGAGACTTCAGTCTTTCGTTTGGCTCAAAAAACACCTGGTCCTACATTTCCCACAATGCAACGGCTTTAACCTCTAAATGAATAACAGACAATGTTTTCGTTTTTCTTTATTTGTAATGCAGATGAATAACATTTGTATATTTATGCCATGAATATAAAGTATTTAAATACTAAATACTCTGTAATACAGTACATATATGAAACACAGCTTAACGTGTTTGTAATAATATGATAGGAGCTGCTTGGTGCTCTCACCTGGTCGTTGTGTCTGGTTACACGTCACATCATCGAAGACATGTCTGCATGTTTTATTGGTGCTGGAGAACAGACGTGAGACAGAACCTGCAGCTTCTGCAATAAAGACGCGTTTCTGCTTCCAATTTAAGCGTCTGCGTTTCCTAAGCGGCTGTTTTTACGAGTGTTTCAGCGAGCATCCTTTTAATGGCCCTTCTGATTCTCCATGAAAGCCCTGTGTTCCTTTTGTGGGTTCCTCTCGGCTCCGGGACGTCCACCCAGAAACATGAGCAGTAATTAGCTGCGATAACAGCGAACCACAGGGATGTGTGTGAGCAGCTTTATGGAGTTATGTTTCTTGTTAACATTTTTCCTCAGTTTTTTATTTTGGAAAAGCTCCATGAGGGCATTGCTACTCATGGAGCGCACACACACACACACACACACACACACACACACTCCCCCCCCCCCCCCCCCTCTGTACAGTCTTCATCCTGTTAATTGCATCCTGGTGTGTCTGGAGCTGCAGGATCGCAGAAGACGAGAAGGAGAAAAAGACGGTGAGAGGAGGGAGAGGTGAGCCAGCTGATCTCTGGATCGCATTAAAATTCTCCTCGTGTCACACACACACACACACACACACATACACACACACACACTCTAGCGGGAGTCTCGCAGGGTGACCTGGGATTTGGCAGCAGAGGGGTCAGGGCCACGGATCATTATCTGCTCTCGGGCCGAGCGTCGGGGGGGATAATGGGGCCTCCCGGGGCTCCCGGGGGCCCGGGACCTGCGTGAGTCAGCATTCCAGGTCCATTCCTCTCACTCTGCCCCCCGACAGCCTGACGGACAGGCCGCTCCCCAAACGCCCGCAGAAATAGCCCTCTTTACTTGGCTATGGGTCGGCACAATGCTGGAGTCCTTCAGCTTCGTCTCGCCGCCGTCTGAGCTGCAGCTTGAGAGAAAACGCTGAAGAAGAAGTGTTTCCTGTCGCAGCAGCGACCTCGCTCACTGACCCTTCGCCGTGTCCGTCACAGTACTACACAGGTGAAGTACCCGTCACAGTACTTCACCTGTGTAGTACTACACAGGTGAAGTACTACTGATGGCTTCCCTCAAGGTTGTTATAGTTTGTTCACCTGAATGAACAGGAGGATGAGAGAAAGTAAACGTATTATTATTATTACTTGTTTCTGTAAGTATTATTTCCTTTGTTTTATTAAAGTGTTGGATTGGCAGAGTCACGACAGCTAACCGTCACCAGCGAGTCGTTAGCGACGAGTGTCGAGTTTCCGGTTGGAGCAGAAGGAGGCCTGTCGGGGGTCCGGGCTGAGCTCCCCTCTGCGGCCGGCCGTCCTGGCCGGGGGATTGACCAGGCAGGGTTAGTCCATCACCCGGACAGCTCTATTGTTCTGCCGCCACAGGAAGAACAAAAGGCGAGCGCTCATGAGAGTTCAAGACGCACATTTACCTGATTCACGGGCCCCTGATCCCCCCTGGGCGTACGCAGCGTCAGGCAGCGCCGCCGCGCCCCCCGCTTAGGCTCCCGCCATCTATTAGTCTCTGCTTGATAACATTTGTTTTAGCGTCTGCAGCGTCCCGCTACACTTCCTCAAAGTCAGCCCCCGCGCTCTGCACGCACGCAGCAGAAGCAGTTTTCTTGTGTTATCTTGAAGTTCAGTTTGTGCTGCAGGAGGCAGATTGTGTGCACGACCTTCTTCTTGAACTTGTACGAGTTCTGCGTGAATTCAGAGTCTGGCCTCAAAGTCCCTGCAGCAGCTGTTAGCAGCTGTTAGCAGCTGTTAGCAGCTGGATCCCTGAGAAAGAAAGGTTTGTGAGTGAAGTCAGGTGTTGACTTCAGTTCTCAGCCCGTCCTGCCTGTTGATATTAACAGTAACATGTAAGAGGAAGATCCTGGCAGGACACACAAACTGCGGTCTGATTTCTTCCCATGATTACACTTCTTCATGGTCGTTAAATAGAAACGTGTGAATGCGTCACTACCTGCAGACTATCAACTGAAACATCAGTTCCAGGAGATGTCAGAAGATGACCAACACAAATATCTCGTTATCACAACCTCCACTTTACAAATCTCGCCGATGTGCAAACTTAAAAAACTGTTTTTGCATTTGATAAAATGATGCAGCAACAACAATTGTCTTACATTTAAAGGGCCAGTACACCCAAATTACAGTTACTTCCTCTGAAGCACGAGTTCCCAAAGTGAAGCAACGTCAATATATGTGTAATATATTCTTAACCTGTTTAACTTAAAGGTTTGTAGAAGCTGAGCTCGAGTATCCATCATGACCCCTCAGGTGCATCAGGCGACCTCTTCGGGGTCCCGACCCCCTGGTTGCTCTCGTATCTCTCCATGCAGCTTCACCACATCTGTCTACAGCTGAACGTCATTTACACAGTAAAGATAAACGACTGGAACTACTTTCCACTGAATAAATAGTCCCTTTATAAATAGTTACTGTTTGTTTGGATAGTTTTTAACTTATAACCTCGAACTCTGATGTTTCCCAAAACAACAAACAAATCAAATCTTCACATAGATTCAGTGCGTCAGTGTCCATATACTTTTGGCCACGTACTTTATATTTGGGATAAAGTGTGTGCGTGTGTAGCAGGCCCCTTCTGACCCACAGCTACAGGCTGATAACACTGATGAAGCCTCTTTATTTGGCTGATTATGTTCCAAATGGCTGATTTATGAGAAAAATGAG
>NC_041356.1:12786836-12826836 GCF_900634415.1 Cottoperca gobio | reverse complement strand
AGGCCGCCTGCTGAGGCTTCATGTCGGCCCTCGTGCTCACTTAGACTTGTGTTACCGGCCGCAGCTCGCGGTGCAAGCAGGGTGGGGCCCAGTGGGCTGTCAGCAAGAAATGTGTCATTACACCCACGTCCCCGGTGCTTCACGTGCATCATCCTGCAGCCTGCCGCTGCGTCCTGCTGCTCTCTGATGCTCCAGGAGATGGAGGTGGAGACTGATTGATTTCTGAACGAGAAAGTCTGCAAGTTCCTTCAGTTGTGAGCGGATTTAACTTTAACTCTGGACGCCCTCAGTGATAAAAAGAGGCAACTTTCTGGTCATATTTCTGCAGGATGCTGTTTTTCTATGAACTGCTCTGTGCTCTGTACCCTCTGCTCTGTGCCCTCTGCTCTGTACTATCTTCTCTGTGGCCCTCTGCTCTGTACTCTCTGCTCTGTACTCTCTGCTCTGTGCCCTCTGCTCTGTACTCTCTGCTCTGTGCCCTCTGCTCTGTACTCTCTGATCTGTGCCCTCTGCCCTCTGCTCTGTACTCTCTGTTCTGTACTCTCTTCTCTGTGGCCCTCTGCTCTGTACTCTCTGCTCTGTGCCCTCTGCTCTATACTATCTTCTCTGTGCCCTCTGCTCTGTACTCTCTGCTCTGTGCCCTCTGCTCTGTACTCTCTGCTCTGTGCCCTCTGCTCTGTACTCTCTGCTCTGTGCCCTCTGCTCTGTACTCTCTGATCTGTGCCCTCTGCCCTCTGCTCTGTACTCTCTGTTCTGTACTCTCTTCTCTGTGGCCCTCTGCTCTGTACTCTCTGCTCTGTGCCCTCTGCTCTATACTATCTTCTCTGTGCCCTCTGCTCTGTACTCTCTGCTCTGTGCCCTCTGCTCTGTACTCTCTGCTCTGTGCCCTCTGCTCTGTACTCTCTGCTCTGTACTCTCTTCTTTGTGGCCCTCTGCTCTGTTCTCTTCTTCTCTTGTTGTCCTCAATAGTGGATCAAACCAAAACACTATGAGGTGGTCCCACTGTGTCCTGGATTCTCGTGTGATTATAAATAATATGCAACGACTTGTTATTAGCAGGTACAAATGTACTCGTGCCTTTTTAAGACGTATTTCAGAAACTCAAGCACAAGAATAACTTCATACCAAAGACTCCTGAAAGAGGAGAGAGAGAGAGAGAGGAGAGAGAGAGGAGAGAGAGAGGAGAGAGAGAGGAGAGAGAGAGAGAGAGAGAGAGAGGAGAGAGAGAGGAGAGGGAGGAGAAAGGGTAGAGAGAAAGAGTAGAGAGAGAGAGGAGAGAGATAGAGGAGAGAGAGAGCGTAGAGAAAGTAGAGAGATGGAGGAGAGAGAAGAGGAGAGAGAGAAGGGAGAAAGAGAAGAGAGAGTAGAGAGAGAGAGAGGAGAGAGGGTAGAGGAGAGAGAGAGGAGAGAGGAGAGAGCGGTGACGTGTCGATGTGCAGAAGACATCATTAAATGATTTCATGTTGAACATCAGAGTGAGGCTGATTCAGAAGCTTCTTCTGAAGCTCCGTGTGACAGAGCTGCTTCTGGGGGAAGTGAGGCGATGGGGATATTGTGAGGAAGGTGCCGCCCCCCCTTTATTAAAGCACAAAGCCTGGGTTGGTCAGTCAGGGAGGGGGGGGGGGCGTGGACCAGCGCGGTGACCCTGTGTGGGTTCAGTGTGTGTGTGTGTGTGTGTGTGTGTGTGTGTGTGGGGGGGGGGGTCTCTGCAACAAAAGGGCGGCTGAGAGTTTCAATTCAGAAAAATAAACCAGAAGAAACTTTGTAGATCCCTGAATCTGCTCCTGTAATATAAATATTATTATTCATTTATACGACTCCACATGTGGAGTTTGCAACATAATATATACGTATATTTTACAAATATAATAATTCTGTCAATAATGGTGGATGGCAGTAAAGTAAGAAAAAACTAAAACCTGAATATAAATATTTATATATTATTATTTTACATCTTGTTCAAAATGCAAACTCAACTTGCCTTTAAATCAAACTAATAATAATAATGAATAATGGGGAGATAAATAATGTAATGTAAAAATAATAAGTTGTAGATTAAAGCTGATTGCAAGACGTTAATAGACAATATATATAATATATATAAAATATATATTAATGACGTTGGAAATACAGATTTTGATGCCGTGCTGATCGTCAGAACCACTGCCTCCATGTCTGTCCCAAACATCCCCCCCCAGCACCCTTAAAATAAACTTTCTTATCTTCTGTTTAATTCATGCAGGAGATCAATAATGTTTACTGTGATGCTCTTATGTCGCGTGAAGAACAGTGAGAGATGATCCACCTCAGGGTCATCGCTCCTCTGAAGTGCAGAGATGTGTCTGCAGCTCCAGCATCCTCCCTGTGAGCGCTGTGCAGAGCTCCAGCTCCACCAGGGGAAGTGTTCCTCGTGCAGCACCGTGTCCTCTCAGACGCCGCCGCTCACGTGGGCTCACTTTCAGCAGCTCTTCAGAAACTCAACACTTCTCGCTCTCTCAGACCGGAGCTTTTAAAACCCACGAACATGACAAGCTGCCGCTTCATAAAGATTTATAATCGTCAGACAAACACGGCCTGTGTGTTTATCCTTTGATTTCCACTGTAGCTCAGCTAATTAGCTGTTATTGCTAATCTCCAGCTGCTTTCTGCAATACTTACAAGGCAATTAGTGAGCCTCTTCACATTTCACTGCGCCTGTGTGAAGAGCAGCTGTGCAGGTCGCAGCGTAAAATAACAAGCATTACGTTTAAAGACACTGAAGGCACAAAGGAAGTCTTGTCAAACGTTTCCTGATACGACCAATTTCAGCCTTTATGGATTAAAACGTGTTTGCCTGAAGGTAATAAAATGTAAATATAAACAGTGGTGGAAGTTACTCAAATACTTATTTTCATGCTGACAGTAACTTTGCAAATTAAGATATATGTGAAGTTATAAATTAAAGCAGAGCTCAAACGCTTAATCAATGAGTTGATTGACAGTCACAGGAGCCATTTTACTGCATTGTTTACTTTGAAGACTTGAAGTGCATCTTCCTTATTATAGCAAAGTGTATCTCGTCCTCTCAGTGTGAGCGTGCAGCTGGCAGTCTAAAGGTGGTGTAACCCTCAGGTGTAGTAGACTCACACACACCGTCCTGCCGTCGCGCTAGAAAGCAAAGCATTCCCTAAATGTTCGATGCTCTGGCGTCTGTTGTCTGAACATCCTGGAAGATGTTTCCCGCAGCTGATGTGAGCTTTACTTTCTGCTGTGTCCAATATCACCACAACCATAACGATCAGTTACCTTCCAAACTCACGTCACAGCTCAGGAAGACTGAAAGACTCTGCAGCTCCACACATCCACAACGATTATTTCTTAGACATTTAAATTGTGACAAGAAAGCTCAGTTTTAAACAAAATGTATCTCAGTTCTCAGTTTTAAACTAGATTTAACTCAGTTCTAAACTAGATTTAACTCAGTTCTAAACTAGATTTAACTCAGTTCTAAACTAGATTTAACTCAGTTCTAAACTAGATTTAACTCAGTTCTAAACTAGATTTAACTCAGTTCTCAGTTTTAAACTAGATTTAACTCAGTTTTAAACTAAATTTAACTCAGTTCTCAGTTCTAAACTAGATTTAACTCAGTTCTAAACTAGATTTAACTCAGTTCTAAACTAGATTTAACTCAGTTCTAAACTAGATTTAACTCAGTTCTAAACTAGATTTAACTCAGTTCTCAGTTCTAAACTAGATTTAACTCAGTTCTAAACTAGATTGATCTCAGTTCTAAACTAGATTTAAATCAGTTCAAAACTGGATTTAACTCAGTTCTAAACTAGATTTAACTCAGTTCTAAACTAGATTTAACTCAGTTCTAAACTAGATTTAACTCCGTTCTAATCTAGATTGATCTCAGTTCTAAACTAGATTTAACTCAGTTCTAAACTAGATTTAACTCAGATCTAAACTAGATTTAACTCAGATCTAAACTAGATTGATCTCAGTTCTAAACTAGATTTAACTCAGTTCTAAACTAGATTTAACTCAGTTCTAAACTAGATTTAACTCAGTTCTAAACTAGATTTAACTCAGTTCTAAACTAGATTTAACTCCGTTCTAATCTAGATTGATCTCAGTTCTAAACTAGATTTAACTCAGATCTAATCTAGATTGATCTCAGTTCTAAACTAGATTTAAATCAGTTCTAAACTAGATTTAACTCAGTTCTAAACTAGATTTAAATCAGTTCTAAACTAGATTTAACTCAGATCTAAACTAGATTGATCTCAGATCTAAACTAGATTTAACTCCGTTCTAAACTAGATTTAACTCAGTTCTAAACTAGATTTAACTCCGTTCTAAACTAGATTTAACTCAGATCTAAACTAGATTTAACTCAGTTCTAATCTAGATTTAACTCCGTTCTAAACTAGATTTAACTCAGATCTAAACTAGATTTAACTCAGTTCTAAACTAGATTTAACTCCGTTCTAAACTAGATTGATCTCAGATCTAAACTAGATTTAACTCCGTTCTAAACTAGATTTAACTCAGTTCTAAACTAGATTTAACTCCGTTCTAAACTAGATTTAACTCAGATCTAAACTAGATTTAACTCAGATCTAAACTAGATTTAACTCCGTTCTAAACTAGATTTAACTCAGATCTAAACTAGATTTAACTCAGTTCTAATCTAGATTTAACTCCGTTCTAAACTAGATTTAACTCAGTTCTAAACTAGATTTAACTCAGTTCTAATCTAGATTTAACTCAGTTCTAAACTAGATTTAACTCAGTTCTAAACTAGATTTAACTCAGATCTAAACTAGATTTAACTCAGTTCTAAACTAGATTTAACTCAGTTCTCAGTTCTAAACTAGATTTAACTCAGATCTAAACTAGATTTAACTCAGTTCTAATCTAGATTTAACTCAGTTCTAAACTAGATTTAACTCAGTTCTAAACTAGATTTAACTCAGATCTAAACTAGATTTAACTCAGTTCTAAACTAGATTTAACTCAGTTCTCAGTTTTAAACTAGATTTAACTCAGTTCTAAACTAGATTTAACTCAGTTCTCAGTTTTAAACTAGATTTAACTCAGTTCTAAACTAGATTTAACTCAGTTCTCAGTTTTAAACTAGATTTAACTCAGTTTTAAACTAAATTTAACTCAGTTCTCAGTTTTAAACTAGATTTAACTCAGTTTTAAACTAAATTTAACTCAGTTCTCAGTTTTAAACTAGATTTAACTCAGTTCTCAGTTCTAAACTAGATTTAACTCAGTTTTAAACTAAATTTAACTCAGTTCTCAGTTTTAAACAAGATTGATCTCAGTTCTAAACTAGATTTAACTCAGTTCTAAACTAGATTGATCTCAGTTCTAAACTAGATTTAACTCAGTTCTAAACTAGATTTAAATCAGTTCAAAACTGGATTTAACTCAGTTCTAAACTAGATTGATCTCAGTTCTAAACTAGATTTAAATCAGTTCAAAACTGGATTTAACTCAGTTCTAAACTAGATTTAACTCAGTTCTAAACTAGATTTAACTCAGTTCTAAACTAGATTTAACTCAGTTCTAAACTAGATTTAACTCAGTTCTAAACTAGATTTAACTCCGTTCTAATCTAGATTGATCTCAGTTCTAAACTAGATTTAACTCAGATCTAATCTAGATTGATCTCAGTTCTAAACTAGATTTAAATCAGTTCTAAACTAGATTGATCTCAGTTCTAACTAGATTTAACTCAGTTCTAAACTAGATTTAAATCAGTTCTAAACTAGATTTAAATCAGTTCAAAACTGGATTTAACTCAGTTCTAAACTAGATTTAACTCAGTTCTAAAACTAGATTTAACTCAGTTCTAAACTAGATTTAACTCAGTTCTAAACTAGATTTAACTCAGTTCTAAACTAGATTTAACTCAGTTCTAAACTAGATTTAACTCCGTTCTAATCTAGATTGATCTCAGTTCTAAACTAGATTAACTCAGATCTAAACTAGATTTAACTCAGATCTAAACTAGATTGATCTCAGATCTAAACTAGATTTAACTCCGTTCTAAACTAGATTTAACTCAGTTCTAAACTAGATTTAACTCAGATCTAAACTAGATTTAACTCAGTTCTAAACTAGATTTAACTCAGTTCTAAACTAGATTTAACTCAGTTCTAAACTAGATTTAACTCAGTTCTAAACTAGATTTAACTCCGTTCTAATCTAGATTGATCTCAGTTCTAAACTAGATTTAACTCAGATCTAAACTAGATTGATCTCAGATCTAAACTAGATTTAACTCAGATCTAAACTAGATTACTCAGTTCTAATCTAATGATCTCAGTTCTAAACTAGATTTAACTCAGATCTAAACTAGATTGATCTAAACTAGATTTAACTCAGATCTAAACTAGATTTAACTCAGATCTAAACTAGATTTAACTCAGATCTAAACTAGATTTAACTCCGTTCTAAACTAGATTTAACTCAGATCTAAACTAGATTTAACTCAGATCTAAACTAGATTTAACTCAGATCTAAACTAGATTTAACTCCGTTCTAAACTAGATTGATCTCAGATCTAAACTAGATTTAACTCAGTTCTAATCTAGATTTAACTCCGTTCTAAACTAGATTTAACTCAGTTCTAAACTAGATTTAACTCAGTTCTAAACTAGATTGATCTCAGTTCTAAACTAGATTTAACTCCGTTCTAAACTAGATTTAACTCAGTTCTAAACTAGATTGATCTCAGATCTAAACTAGATTGATCTCAGTTCTAAACTAGATTTAACTCCGTTCTAAACTAGATTTAACTCAGTTCTAAACTAGATTTAACTCAGATCTAAACTAGATTGATCTCAGTTCTAAACTAGATTTAACTCAGTTCTAAACTAGATTTAACTCAGTTCTAAACTAGATTGATCTCAGTTCTAAACTAGATTTAACTCCGTTCTAAACTAGATTTAACTCAGTTCTAAACTAGATTGATCTCAGATCTAAACTAGATTGATCTCAGTTCTAAACTAGATTTAACTCAGTTCTAAACTAGATTTAACTCAGTTCTCAGGTGATGGCGGTCCTCTCACTGAGGAGCATTTGATCTCCAGGTTGTTCAGTGATCCACATTTCAGCGGCTCAACATGAACTCAAGAGCAACGTTTAGTAAAATCAGCTTCCAACGAGACGACAAACAAAAACACAGTTTGTCTCCAGAACATTTCCAGCTGCTGCGACCTGAAGAATATCTTCATCTGCAGTTTGCATCAGATTATTAGTCTCTAAAGATCCAGCTGTTCACACACACACACACACACACACACACACACACACACACACACACACACACACACACACGTGTCTGGGATGGTAACGTCAGTCAGACTGTGTGTTACAGCTATAATACATGTATAATATAAAGACGCACTGATGACTCGTGAATGGACTAAGTTCTTCATGCTGGGGGGCTCGGGGGGGCGGAGCAGGAGGGGGACAGCAGAGGAATGAAGAAGGTGGAGTCCCTCCCTGCTTCGGGCCTAATCCTCTAACATCCACATTAAACCTGCAGGAATGCAGCCGGTGGGTTCTGCATGTTTCGTTATCCAGCCTGTAGTTTAAACTTCACTTTAACTTTATTTATAATGTCTCCTATAAACAAGAGCACACGGTACAAATGTGTGAGGAACATTCATCCTTTGTTCATCTTCATCCACACTTCAGTCTGTCCATCGTATTAAAGGAGCGTATGAATGAAGTCGCCATGAGAAGCTCTTCAGGAACGTGAAGCACAAAGCTTTTAAACTCTATAGCTGACTTACACATCAGCACTTCCCACAATGCATTGTGAGTATATGTTACTTAATGTTAGTTGGATCTGGTGGAATATCCACGAGGCCATGTTTCCTTCACGACGCTCCTCAAACCAGCAGCCTGAGAGCAGCAAGACTTTGTTATCCAGTAGTGTGTGTGTGTGTGTGTGTGTGTGTGTGTGTGTGTGTGTGTGTGTGTGTGTGTGTCATTATCCCACATGATTGTGGATGCAGTGGGCTCACATGTGGAAACAGTCATCACTGTGATTACTGGAAACTCTCCTGAACTGAGGAGCCACATGTGCACAAACCTCTGAGCTCATTTCACTTCTTACTCTGAGAAAGTGACAAACTTTGTGCGCGTGCAGCGGACGGTGAAGCTAACGCGTGCGTCGCCCCCTGGTGGCCGGATGTCACTTTGAGAAGTTTACTATAGTCCAGTGTTTGAAACGTGTATTTAACTGTGGAAATCCAAAATGGTGATTTTAAACATCTGCTGTGCTGAATAAAACAAGCCGCCCGGCTGGCAGTGAAATAGTTTGTGTGTGAGTCAGCCTGTGCTCATGTCAGGGGGCTATTTCTCTGCACTGAGGCCTCCCCCGGGCAGGGCCTCATTTAGAAGAGAGCCCCCTCCTCTTCCTCTTCTTCTTCTTCTTCTTCTTCTTCTTCTTCTTCTTCTTCTTCTTCTTCTTCTTCTTCTTCTTCTTCTTCTCAGGAAGATTAGTGGCCGTCCTTTTGGAGTAGGAGGTGGATGCTGAGCTTTTTTCCGTCACATTTTTCTCTGCCAGCGGGCCTGACCCCCTGTGCTCTGTGCAGCGCGGTGGGGGCCTGCGCATCCAGCCTGCATCACTCACTGTCCACCCCCCCCCCCCGTCACCGGCCAGATAAAGAAATCCAGCCTTATCGCTAACCCTCCTCTTAAAATAGTATTTACACAGCCGGGGAAGAAGCAGCTCAGACTTCAGGCGGACGATATATTGTCTCTGATATCATTTAAAGACGATATCTTATATGTACTAATATATAAGAATATTCACACATACAACACAAATTTAAATATCCTGAATAAAGAAAATGTAAAGAAGAAAATAAAATCATAAGAAGTTGATCAAGGAAACACGGTGGAGGTCACGTCCAGATATCGTACGATGATGTGAAAGTGATAAATACACATCGTGTGATACGTCTGAGACAAACACGGTGGAGGTCACGTCGTACGTTAAGTCTAAGAAGTGTCGTCTCGTTTTGTTCCATTTTAAATGATATAACAATGGAAATAGTTTCATATCTGCTGCTGGACGCTCTGCACCTCGCGCTGTATTTACTCTGAAAGATGTTCTCCCATGTTTAGCCTGTTTAGGTCCCCCCCCCCCCCCCACCCAGCGTGCCCCGGGCAGCAGAGGAGGTGCTAAGTACTTAGGGCTCCCTCCCTGCGGACCAGCCAGACTCAGCAGAAAGACCTGGGAGGCTGCAGGGAGGGGGGCGGAGTCGGGGGAGGGCGCCGGGACAATGAGCGCGGCACATCAATCTCCCTCTCCAGTGACAAACTCACTCTCAGCAAGATGTATGTCATGAGCCACCAAAGCCAGTTCATCAAATCATTAGCGGCGCCGGCAGTTTGCTGTGGCCTAGTTTACTGACACAGACAGAGGAGAGGAAAACACAGCTTCCTCTCCACACACACACACACACACACACACACACACACACACACACACACACACACACACACACACACACACACACACTCTCAAAGGCCCGTGTTCTCATAATTTAGTTTTTAAAATACGTCTCGGTCGGGATGAGAGGAGACTTCATATTCATCTAGAAAACAATCTCAGCAGCAGCTTTCGATCGTCTCACATGATCTTCATCAGTAGATGGAGTCGTCTGTGTTTCTTCTCCACGCTTCAACTGCTGCTGAAGATCATTTGAAAGCTCCGGAAAAGCTACTAAATGGACCCCGACCGCTGTTGTCCTGAAAGTGCTCGGAGAAAAAATAGAAATGTATACCATATTTTGAGAAGTGGGGATGAAGAGCATGTAAAGGACTGAAAGCTCCAGCAGCCATTGAAAACAAAGTGTACATATCAGTATTCACTGCGTCCTCTGCAGACTCTGATTGGCTCCCACTCCTCATGGAGGGTTTCCAGTTCAAACTGGCCGACTGGATAGATATATATATATATATATATATATATATATATATATATATATATATATATATATATGAAACAGCCCCCCCCCCCAAAAAAAAGATGGATTTTTTGAAAAGGCAATAACTCTAAATTTAAGCAATCCTGCAGAAATGCGATTTGAAGCCAGCCTTAAAGAAAAGTCTTGTATGTATATAAAGAGAGGAGTTTGTGCCCTCACACACACGTTAATCCTCCGAGTCTGCACGATGACACATGCATCAATAACGGCGCAGGATTGTTCTCACCACTCTAAATACCTTTGGTTATTACGAATGGCTTTGAAATCATAAAGATCCCTGAGACGGCGTAAATGTGCTCGCTGTGGCGCGGCCCTGTGAGCAGACAGATGCGTGCTGTCACAGGAAATACAAGCGCTCATTTGCATCTATTAAGCGGCAGCAGAGTGCCCGGCTCGGCCCGGCTTGGCCCGGCCGAGGCGAACACGCTGCCAGGACCGAACCGGCGTCCAGGAAGTCACCGTGCCAGAGTTTTATTCTATTTCACACTTTTCATGTAGGAGGGCGTCTCAGGGTGGACGGAGGAGCGAGGTGGGGGATCATCAGATAGGAGCGTCTGGAGCACCTGGGTCCATCCTAATTGACTCGCCGCGCCGCGTATCCACTTTTAAATAAAGTGACTCTCACTTGAGCTTCATTATATGCGCACCCCATTTCCATAGGCCTCTGGGACCGGGACCCGGGCGGCTCCGTGAAACAAATGACCGCTCCATGATAAATGGTTCTATTAGCAATCCAGATTGTTAAACTGTGATATAACAGATCTCAGAGCGGCGCAGGGCCGTCCATCCCCCTCTGCACACACGCACGCTGTAAATAGCTTGTTTTATGTGTGAATAACATATTAAAACTCGGCATTAGCCATGTGCTTTGATGGAGAGGACATTGTTTGGAATAAATAACGCGGACGGGAATATAAAAGGTGGCGGGCTGGTAGAGCGCCTCAGAGGTGGGCAGGACTGAGCTGACAGGAAGTGAGCAGTAAACAGTGACAGTCGGAGGAGCCGCAGTATATCAGAGATGTTGGGAGACGCTCAGGTTCAAGGACCTCGCCTCATCTGCCTCCTCTCGCTGCACATTCACTTATCAGGCGCCGGCCGCACGAATAATAATGCATATTACGCCGATAAGTAATTGCTCTGTCTCCACACGTGGCAGACGCTGGTGGCTCTTAGCACTGAGGTATACGATATCTGATTGGTGGAGACGGCGGCGGCGAATCGTTGCTTGGTGTTTATTTAAGATTAAAATACTCTCACAAAGCTGATAGGAGGAAGAGTTATGGAGGGACTTTTTATTTGAGCAGCGAGGATTAAAAAGTCAGCAGCTGATATTGAAAATGACCAAATGTATAAATATACAACAGGATTCAGTTTCAGTTTGAGGTTCAGAGGTTTTATTATTATTTATATTCAGCTGCAACAAGCTACACTTCTTTACAGCTTTATTTACTGTTCAGCAGCGTCTTGTCTATCAGTCTTTCTCAACGACACTCGTTAGCACGTTAGCACGTTAGCACGTTAGCACGTTAGCAGCTTCTACTCAGTCTGAACCGTGAATACACACTTCAGTCATGCTTTTTACTGATTGGTTATTTAGGTCTTTAGTCAGTTAGTCGTTGTTAATGCTTTGTGTCTGATGAAGAGACACTCTTCTTCAGGCCTGATGTAATGCTTGATCCATGGCGTATTGATCTCACCCTGACAGGAAGTTGATCTCTCAGTAATATCACAGACTTATCAACATTAAGGACGCTTAATATTCAGTTTGCATCATGTGAAACTGTCACATTCTCTGGAGAACTGATCCACCCAACAGTTAAAGACTGAACGCACCATGAAGACCGGACTCTGCAGCAGACAGACGACTACAGACACATGTTGGGACAGCCTTTACCAGATGATCCCTACAGAACGTCTCCGTCCTCATCCTCCAACAGGGTTCAGCTTTGTTCAAATATTGAAGAGGAGCGTGAAGAAACAGGCCACATGTAAAACTGCCCTACATTGATATTCTCTCATGAAGAATTAATGTTGGATTTCTTCATCATGGCAGGCCACCAAGCTCTTCACTAAAGAGCAGACGTGCCACTAACTCACCGGCTGTATTTCCATTTCAAAAGTGGCCGTCACTCTGCATCGGCGTCAGTCACTAACTCGGCCTTTATACTCTGGAGGTAAGAACAAGGTATTTTAACCTCATTATACGCAGCTTTCATCAGCTGCCTGACATCTTTAAACATGCGTCCTCTCTCTCGCTTCACGGGAACATACCTCATGTGTGCGTACAACCTGTGAAGCACAGACCGACTCTACAGTCAGTGCACGTCAGTTTACAAACGCACTTCCTGCTTCACTGGAGCTGGAGCTGCATTCTTTTACACTTCATATCCTGATAACTTCACAACATTTCCTAGACAGAACTACGTGACTTGCTTCTTGTTGTACGATCAGTTTAAACTACAGGCGTGTTACATTTGTCCTACAGTACTTTTGACCTGAATGTGCCGTTTGAAAGCAGTTTGAACCCTTAGTGTACAACCCTGTGGGGTTTTAATAACTGAAACCAACATCTTTGATTTCTTTCTACAATAACTTCATGTTATAAAATGGCACATAAAGTATCATAAAGTATAATGAAGCACAGAGAAGATGGTGTAGTCAGAAGCACTTCCCAGCTTCGTATGTTGGTGTTTCTTTATAGTGGCAGGCCACCAAGTCCGTCATTAATGAGTAAAAATGTCACTAACTCACGCGTTTAATTTCCATTTGAAAGGCGGCCGCCTGGTTGTGAGGCTGCAGCAGCGTTATACTCTGGAGGTAAGAACCTCATTATACGCAGCTTTCATCAGCTGACATCTTTTAAACATGTATTCTCTCTTTGCCTGCGCGGGCGGCTCACTGCTTCAATGCTACTCTTCATTTAGTTCAACAACACTGACAGTGGTTCTCACTTGCCCCCCCCCCCTCTCATGCCATGTTATCTGCTCATCAGTGTTTACAGTCCTCGCCGCAGCACCTGGACCCGGCCGATCCGCATTAGTGATGCTCTTTAAAGTCTGTTTAGGATTCCTCTCAGACATCTACTGTAAGTCACCTCTGCCTGAGGAGGCTCTTTATCTTTCAAATATATATTTCATCGCTCGTGTTGCCCCCCCCCTGATCCGAGACCCGGGCCGCATGCAGAGGCCTGACACAGCCGGACACGGCAGCTGCTCTGGACAGAGTTGAAATTAAAAAGCGTTACCTCTCGTCTCGGAGGGTTTCTTCGGGAGCTCGCAGAATCCGCTCCCGTCCATTTTGTGTTTCTTGTCGGAGTCTCTCGATGTGGAAGCGTCCATCGCCTAACGAGCTCTGCAAGTGGAGGAAACACAAAAGGAGCCGTTAACTTGGAAAGAGTGGAGGACTCTGAGGAGAGGAAGCAATGATGTGAGCTGAGGACACTCGAGCACTGAGAGCACTCGGCGTCATTAAAGTGAGAGAAAAAGTTTAAATACACTTCGGCACAAACACACAGTGTTGAAGTGAACTTTGTTCATCAGATGCTGCAGCACACGGACCGGTGCACATATACAACACAATAAGAGCCGCAGTAATTCATTCATTGCTTGGCGTATAAAAAGTCAGAGAATAGTGAAGTCTTGTTTTGTCACTTTAATTTGATATAAAATAAAAAACAAACAAACAGGTCGACTAATATCTGCAGCTGTAATATATAAAAATAAAAGAATATAAGAGCAGGTCCTCCATGTGAGACGTCCATTAGGAATAAGAGGATGGACCCCCCCTCCTGCGCTGCAGGGGTGCGGGTGGGGGACGGGGAGGGCTGAGCTCTGTCCCCACAGTGTATTTGACTGTTGACCTCCTGCTACGACTCACACCAGCTTTGTGGCTCGAACTGTTAGAACAACACGACTTCACCTTCAAACACTCGGCCGGAGGAGCTTCTGTGGTGGACGCCATTATGGATCATATCTAATGATGTTAATGAGAACAACCTTTATTCATCCGTCCAACATGCTTTTTGAGTTTTAGTTGACTTTGTAACCTGATCTGTTTTTCATCTGATGGATTTAGGTTTCGGACTATTGGTCAGAAAACACACGCAATTTATGCTTCAGTAGTTTTACCTTTATTTATATATATATATATATATATATATATATATATATATATATATATATATTTATTTATATATATATATATAAATATATTAGCGCCTTGAGATTGCTTTTAGCTTTGAAAGGCGCTTTATAAATACAATTTATTATTATTATTATTATAAATATATATATATATTTATAAAACAACTGCACTTTTATTAAGCTTCCATTCTGAAATTTTTACTTGTCATGTTTTAAGTATTTCTACTTTATTTTAAGTAAGAATTCAAATGCAGGACTTTTACTTCTGCAGGAGGATTTTTCGACGGATGAATCGGATGGTGGCCTGCCAGTCTCTACCGGACTCTGCCGGTCCCTACCGGTCCCTACCGGACTCCTGGCAGTCACAGCTCGGCACTGAGTGCCGGCTGCAGGTCACTGGGATGAAGCTGCAGGTCATTGAGTTTGTAAATAAGCGAACACAGTTTACTGCCTGTTAACGTCTGACAGACAGCTCGCTCTGCTGTCTTTATTGCTGAGGATGAATCAGTGTAACAGGTGTGAGGGGCCAGAAGTGAAGCCTCATGGGAAGTCACCTCTCTCTCTCTCACACACACACACACACACACACACACACACACACACACACACACACACACACACACACACACACACACACACACCCTGAGTGGAGGTGATATATAAGGCACATAATGGCAGTCTTTCACACTGGCACTGCTCTGATCTGGCCTCACAAATCCTTATTAGTCAGGCTTAACATTAGCTGTTCACACATTTAGCAGCTCAGTGATTGGTCGCTCTGCAGCCTGGACGAAGATGTAACGTGTACATGTGAGTATTGAGTCTGACGCTAACAGCACCAACATCCAATCAACAGTTTCTATTCGCTAACTGCAGAGAAGCATTCAGAGGCTTTACTTCAGTAAAAGTACTAATACTACACTGTGGAAATACTAATACTACACTGTGGAAATACTCTGTCACAGTAAAAGTACTAATACTACACTGTGGAAATACTCTGTCACAGTAAAAGTACTAATACTACACTGTGGAAATACTCTGTCACAGTACAAGTACTAATACTACACTGTGGAAATACTCTGTCACAGTACAAGTCTGTAAGTATAATCAGTAAAATGTAATTAAAGAATTAAAAGTATTAAAACACAACATTTAGCTAAATTAGCTAACATGGAGTTAGCACGTTAGCATGTCGTGTGTTGCAGCCTGAAGGAAGAAATCCAACTACCTTTGTGAGTTAGCTTAGCAACAAGGGAGTTAGCTTAGCAATGAGGGAGTTAGCTTAGCACTAGTTATCTTCAGGCTAGTGTCAACTTTACAATAAATTGCCAAAACTGTTTTTAAAGCACAAATGAGTGTTTATGATTGAATTAGCAGCTACGGGGTAACAATATTAAAGTTCTTATTATTAAAGTATGAACCTTAAAAAGCTACAGTGTAATGTTATAATATATAATAATATCTTTTAGAGTGTTTCGAGCTTATACGTTTATTTAAGATCATTTTATTGACCAGAGGGGAAGTTTAAAATAAGAGGTTTGTAATAAGAGTGCAACTAACAACTATATATAATTACTTGATTAATTGTTCAAATGAAATGTGAGAAAACATCCTTACAGTGTTGACTGTATTAAAATAAAAACATTAATATAGTATGAAATATAAGGTGCAATGTAATTATGGGTTAGAGAATAGCTAGCCTGTTCTTGGTGAGTGTTGGGAGCTTTATGCTTAATGTCCACATGTTAGCATGTGAGCAGCTCAGTTAGAGGGTCATTAAGTGCCCCCCCCCCTGTGGGCTGGGGGTCCACACAATGCTTCATGTGAGGGTAATAGCTAACAAAGAGACCCTTACAATAAAGTTATTTAAGGGAACAACATCTCCAGCAGCCCCCCTCCCCCCCTCTTTGTGCTGGAGTCAATTCATCCTTTCCGTCACTTAAGTCAACACTGGTCCACTCGCAGCCGCTGTGAGAGGAGCTGCGAGCACGAAGCCTTCTGGGTCTGCACACGCAGCACACGCCACATTGGTTCTGTTGCAGCTTCACTTGCACTAATTTACAGATTAAATTATGTCTATTATAAATGTGCTTTAAGACAAATGTTAACATTTATATTGCATTGTTTCTGCACACGTATCACAAATGTGTGTGTGTCTGTTTAACGTGCACTAACCTAATGATAACGTGCACTAACCTAATGATTACATGATGCTCATTGTGAACGATGACTTTCTTCACATGAATTTGAACATTTACATCTTTCTGCACGATTATCACGTGTGATTTTTTGCAGCTTTACTTGGACTAATTTAATGATTAAAATATATCCATAATACATTTGGACCTTCTATACTTTTAAATCAATTTGAACATTTACACTGCGTTGTTTCTGCACAAAGTTATGATTTTTCCAGTTTTATTTGCAATAACTTTTGAATTTTTACCTTTAAGTGCTTTAAGACAAATTTAAATTGCATTGTTTCTGCACAATTATCACAGATGTGTTTATTTCAGCTTTACTTGCACTAACTTAATGATTAAATTATGCTCATTATAAAGGATATTCTCTTTGCTTTTACATATATTTGAACATTTATTTCCTTCTGCCGGAGCTGCAGGGAGGCTGTTAGTGCAGCATGTGAAATATCAAGGTGAGTCCACACGGTGACGATGTAGATTAATTCCCAGAGATCCAGGCGCCCGCAGTCGGAGGGTTTTCCCTGTGTCAGGAGAGCGTCTGCCTTCCAGGTGTGGAACAGTTCGGCTCATCGCTGAATATTACATGCAGCCAGTCCTCCTGAATTATTAGAGCCGCTCTTGTCAACCAAACAAATGAGTCTGTCTCCACTCAAAAGGTCACAGCGTACCACAGTAAAATCACAGAGCATGCAGTCAATTCCTCGCTGCGGCACCCTCTTTCCAAGGGCCACTTGCTGGAATTTATGGCCGGGCCTACACCTATTCTCCTTTGAATAATAGCTCTCCCGTAAAAGGAGTGCAGGTCGGTGGCGAGTCTTAAATAGAATCCAGCTCCAACCGGAGGGGGTTGTTTATTGTGCGAGCAGCCGGTGCACAAATAGAGGCTAACGGTGACATTTGAATTTATACCGACTTCCTGCTTCCTCTTGACTTAAAGCCAAATGTGAACGCTACAAACAGGAGGGGCGGAGGATGGAGCCTCGTGTTTGTGGCTTATTTATTATTTGTTTCACCGTCTTCTCTGCCGGGATGTTTAATATCCTGTGGCTGATCTCCTCCTGCCTCGCCAACAGCACGCAGATGTGGCGGCTGAATGCTGCGGCCTCCTGTGCACCACAGCAGACCCTGACCTCCACCTTCTTAACTTCCTTCTGCAGCAGCTTAAATGTGGCTTAATGCTTCCTGTGTGGAAGGAAACAGGCCATTCATGTGTGTTGTGCTTTCTGTCAGTCACTCTTCACTCATCGTGCACAGAAGCATGTTTTCTTTCTCTTTGTTTCCTCTGCATTGTAATGCAGTCCCTCATTTAGTCCCACGTTCAGTCCCTCGTTCAATCCCTCGTTCAGTCCCACCTTCAGTCCCACCTTCAGTCCCTCGTTCAATCCCTCGTTCAGTCCCTTGTTCAGTCCCACCTTCAGTCCCTCGTTCAGTCTCACGTTCAATCCCACCTTCAGTCCCTTGTTTAGTCCCACCTTCAGTCCCACCTTCAGTCCCTTGTTTAGTCCCACCTTCAGTCCCTCGTTCAGTCCCACCTTCAGTCCCTTATTTAGTCCCACCTTCAGTCCCACCTTCAGTCCCTCGTTCAGTCCCACCTTCAGTCCCTTGTTTAGTCCCTCGTTCAGTCCCACCTTCAGTCCCTTGTTTAGTCCCACCTTCAGTCCCAACTTCAGTCCCTTGTTTAGTCCCACCTTCAGTCCCACCTTCAGTCCCTCGTTCAGTCCCACCTTCAGTCCCTCGTTTAGTCCCACCTTCAGTCCCTCGTTTAGTCCCTCGTTCAGTCCCACCTTCAGTCCCTCGTTTAGTCCCTCGTTTAGTCTCACCTTCAGTCCCTCGTTCAGTCCCACCTTCAGTCCCTCGTTCAGTCCCTCGTTCAGTCCCACCTTCAGTCCCTTGTTTAGTCCCACCTTCAGTCCCAACTTCAGTCCCTTGTTTAGTCCCACCTTCAGTCCCACCTTCAGTCCCACCTTCAGTCCCTCGTTTAGTCCCACCTTCAGTCCCTCGTTTAGTCCCTCGTTCAGTCCCACCTTCAGTCCCTCGTTTAGTCCCTCGTTTAGTCTCACCTTCAGTCCCTCGTTTAGTCCCTCGTTTAGTCTCACCTTCAGTCCCTCGTTCAGTCCCACCTTCAGTCCCTCGTTCAGTCCCACCTTCAGCCCCTCGTTCAGTTCCACTTTCAGTCCCTCGTTCAGTCCCACCTTCAGTCCCACATTCAGTTCCTCCTTCAGTCCCTCCTTCACCGCTCGCTTCTGAGCCGATTCTATAAACACTGCAGAGCCCTCATTGGTCAGAGAGATCCGTCAAACTAGGGTGTACACTTTGGCGTACACTTGATCAAGTGCAGACTCCTGCAGAAAGGATTCAGCATTTTGATCATCAGTTATTTTGCCCCACACCTTCAGGAGTTGCAGCTCCTCAGGTGTTGCTGTTTCCTGCTGTCTTTGATTCTAATTGCATATATTTGGATTTTGGATAAATGTGAAGGCGTCACCTTCAGTTCTTAGAGGTCACCATGAAACCTTTACTGTTTCTGACGTATATAAAATGTAATCAGTTTACTGCGTAGTTACATAAACTGCATCATGTCAGTTCTGAACTCTTTGGAACGAAGATGCTCACATAAATAAACATGAATCTAGTCATTAAAATATAATATATATAATATCTGCAGCGTGCAGGCTGCACACCTGCATCAACATCAGTCAAACCATTCAATTAGTTTTAAACAGTTTTAGTATTGTGTAGTATCTGAGAGTATTGTGTAGTATCTGAGAGTATTGTGAAGTCTCTGAGAGTATTGTGTAGTATCTGAGAGTATTGTGTAGTATCTGAGAGTATTGTGTAGTATTGTGTAGTATCTGAGAGTATTGTGTAGTATCTGAGAGTATTGTGTAGTATCTGAGAGTATTGTGTAGTCTCTGAGAGTATTATGTAGTATCTGAGAGTATTGTGTAGTATCTGAGAGTATTGTGTAGTATTTTGTATTATCTGACAGTATTGTGTAGATATCTGAGAGTATTGTGTAGTCTCTGAGAGTATTGTATAGTATTGTGTAGTATCTGAGAGTATTGTGTAGATATCTGAGAGTATTGTGTAGTCTCTGAGAGTATTGTATAGTATTGTGTAGTATCTGAGAGTATTGTGTAGTCTCTGAGAGTATTGTGTAGTCTTAGAGTATTGTATAGTATTGTGTAGTATCTGAGAGTATTGTATAGTATTGTGTAGTATCTTAGAGTATTGTGTAGTCTCTGAGAGTATTGTGTAGTATCTGAGAGTATTGTATAGTATTGTGTAGTATCTGAGAGTATTGTATAGTATTGTGTAGTATCTGAGAGTATTGTATAGTATTGTGTAGTATCTGAGAGTATTGTGTAGTCTCTGAGAGTATTATATAGTATTGTGTATTATCTGAGAGTATTGTGTAGTCTCTGAGAGTATTGTGTAGTCTCTGAGAGTATTGTGTAGTCTCTGAGAGTATTGTATAGTATTGTGTAGTATCTAAGAGTATTGTGTAGTATCTGAGAGTATTGTGTAGTCTCTGAGAGTATTGTATAGTATTGTGTAGTATCTGAGAGTATTGTATAGTATTGTGTAGTATCCGAGAGTATTGTGAAGTCTCTGAGAGTATTGTATAGTATTGTGTAGTATCTGAGAGTATTGTATAGTATTGTGTAGTATCTGAGAGTATTGTATAGTATTGTATAGTATTGTGTAGTATCTGAGAGTATTGTGTAGTCTCTGAGAGTATTGTATAGTATTGTGTAGTATCTGAGAGTATTGTGTAGTCTCTGAGAGTATTGTGTAGTCTCTGAGAGTATTGTATAGTATTGTGTAGTATCTGAGAGTATTGTGTAGTATTGTGTAGTCTCTGAGAGTATTGTGTAGTCTCTGAGAGTATTGTATAGTATTGTGTAGTATCTGAGAGTATAGTGTAGATATCTGCGAGTATTGTGTAGTCTCTGAGAGTATTGTATAGTATTGTGTAGTATCTGAGAGTATTGTGTAGTATTGTGTAGTCTCTGAGAGTATTGTGTAGTCTCTGAGAGTATTGTATAGTATTGTGTAGTATCTGAGAGTATTGTGTAGATATCGGAGAGTACTGTGTAGTCTCTGAGAGTATTGTATAGTATTGTGTAGTATCTGAGAGTATTGTGTAGTCTCTGAGAGTATTGTGTAGTCTTAGAGTATTGTATAGTATTGTGTAGTATCTGAGAGTATTGTGTAGTCTCTGAGAGTATTGTGTAGTCTTAGAGTATTGTATAGTATTGTGTAGTATCTGAGAGTATTGTATAGTATTGTGTAGTATCTTAGAGTATTGTGTAGTCTCTGAGAGTATTGTGTAGTATCTGAGAGTATTGTATAGTATTGTGTAGTATCTGAGAGTATTGTATAGTATTGTGTAGTATCTGAGAGTATTGTGTAGTCTCTGAGAGTATTGTGTAGTATCTGAGAGTATTGTATAGTATTGTGTAGTATCTGAGAGTATTGTGTAGTCTCTGAGAGTATTATATAGTATTGTGTATTATCTGAGAGTATTGTGTAGTCTCTGAGAGTATTGTGTAGTCTCTGAGAGTATTGTATAGTATTGTGTAGTATCTAAGAGTATTGTGTAGTATCTGAGAGTATTGTGTAGTCTCTGAGAGTATTGTGTAGTATCTGAGAGTATTGTGTAGTATCTGAGAGTATTGTATAGTATTGTGTAGTATCTGAGAGTATTGTGTAGTCTCTGAGAGTATTGTATAGTATTGTGTAGTATCTGAGAGTATTGTATAGTATTGTGTAGTATCTGAGAGTATTGTGTAGTCTCTGAGAGTATTGTATAGTATTGTGTAGTATCTGAGAGTATTGTGTAGTCTCTGAGAGTATTGTGTAGTCTCTGAGAGTATTGTATAGTATTGTGTAGTATCTGAGAGTATTGTGTAGTATTGTGTAGTCTCTGAGAGTATTGTGTAGTCTCTGAGAGTATTGTATAGTATTGTGTAGTATCTGAGAGTATAGTGTAGATATCTGCGAGTATTGTGTAGTCTCTGAGAGTATTGTATAGTATTGTGTAGTATCTGAGAGTATTGTGTAGTCTCTGAGAGTATTGTATAGTATTGTGTAGTATCTGAGAGTATTGTGTAGTATTGTGTAGTCTCTGAGAGTATTGTGTAGTCTCTGAGAGTATTGTATAGTATTGTGTAGTATCTGAGAGTATTGTGTAGATATCTGAGAGTATTGTGTAGTCTGAGAGTATTGTATAGTATTGTGTAGTATCTGAGAGTATTGTGTAGTCTCTGAGAGTATTGTGTAGTCTTAGAGTATTGTATAGTATTGTGTAGTATCTGAGAGTATTGTGTAGTCTCTGAGAGTATTGTGTAGTCTTAGAGTATTGTATAGTATTGTGTAGTATCTGAGAGTATTGTATAGTATTGTGTAGTATCTTAGAGTATTGTGTAGTCTCTGATAGTATTGTGTAGTATCTGAGAGTATTGTATAGTATTGTGTAGTATCTGAGAGTATTGTATAGTATTGTGTAGTATCTGAGAGTATTGTGTAGTCTCTGAGAGTATTGTGTAGTATCTGAGAGTATTGTATAGTATTGTGTAGTATCTGAGAGTATTGTGTAGTCTCTGAGAGTATTATATATTATCTGAGAGTATTGTGTAGTCTCTGAGAGTATTGTGTAGTCTCTGAGAGTATTGTGTAGTCTCTGAGAGTATTGTATAGTATTGTGTAGTATCTAAGAGTATTGTGTAGTATCTGAGAGTATTGTGTAGTCTCTGAGAGTATTGTATAGTATTGTGTAGTATCTGAGAGTATTGTGTAGTATCTGAGAGTATTGTATAGTATTGTGTAGTATCTGAGAGTATTGTGTAGTCTCTGAGAGTATTGTATAGTATTGTGTAGTATCTGAGAGTATTGTGTAGTCTCTGAGAGTATTGTGTAGTCTCTGAGAGTATTGTATAGTATTGTGTAGTATCTGAGAGTATTGTGTAGTCTCTGAGAGTATTGTGTAGTATCTGACATAAGTCCTGCAGCGTCTCGTTTACTGGAGAGTCCGAACTTGTGATTCTTCTTCCTCACGTGTTTCCTGCCATCTGTGTCTCCAGCTCTGCTGCCAGCAGCGTGAAGTCCGGCGAGGTCGAGCAGCTGCTTTGATCCCCGACCCTCGGACAAATGGTGCGGCTGCAGCGCGGCCTCTCGCTGTTTTACTGCCACAGTTTGGACCTCTGACTTCCTGTGCAGCGCCCGCACGTGTCCTTTTATTCCTTAACACCTACAGTAAGTCTGCCTGTTCCACTTCTACATCCTCACTGTCGGAGCTGAGAGATGCGCGCTACATGAAGGATTTCATCAAACCTCATGGGGACATTTAAAGTAAAGCTGTATACATAGAGGCGCAAATGTCCTCTATGTCCAGAACCAACACACCTCGTACTGACCCGCTCAAACTTCTCTCTGAACCTGGATGTACAGGTTATAAAATTATAAAACTTAAATCTACAGCAATTTTCAGAATAAAGTTACAGAAAATGTAAATGAAATGTGAAGAGTCAAACTATAACACACGTGTTGAGAAGAAACACGTACACCGGGCGAGGAAGAACACGTGCTCGGGGTGAGGAAGGACACGCAAATAATTTTCCGCTTTCGTTAACATTGAGAGATAAGAGCGTTCGTGCTGCCTTCATGTGGTGTCGTAAATAATCGAAAGACTTCAAAACAGACCAAATTATGTTTTCTGCAGTATTACATGAAGCTGGGTGGGAGTGTGCAGCACGGGGCGAGGAAGAACACGTACACGGACGAGGAAGAACACGTACACGGGCGAGGAAGAACACGTGCTTGGGGTGAGGAAGGACACGTACACGGGGCGAGGAAGGACACGTGCTCGGGGCGAGGAAAGACACGTGCTCGGGGCGTGGAAGGACACGTGCTCGGGGCGTGGAAGGACACGTGCTCGGGGCGAGGAAGGACACATACTCGGGGCGAGGAAAGACACGTGCTCGGGGCGTGGAAGAACACGTGCTCGGGGCGAGGAAGGACACGTGCTCGGGGCGAGGAAAGACACGTGCTCGGGGCGAGGAAGGACACGTGCTCAGGGCGAGGAAAGACACGTGCTCGGGCCGAGGAAGAACACGTACACCGGGCGAGGAAGAACACGTGCTCGGGGCGGACACGCAAATAATTTTTCGCTTTCGTTAACATTGAGAGATAAGAGCGTTCGTGCTGCCTTCATGTGGTGTCGTAAATAATCGGAAGAAAACGCGTAATTCACTTAAACGCAACCTCAGGTGGGAACAGGAACTCTGACTCTTCTTTAACAAAGTAGAGGAAGGACTTGGTGAAAGCTTCTGCTTGTGTATCAAAGTACGGTGGCTGCTGATACTGAAGATCCAGGACTCTCGTGTTCCCGTCTGTTTGTACTCTCAGCCGTCACGCAGCAGAGAGCTTTCCTCTCACCTGAAAGCTAACAGCCAGTGACACCGTGGAGAAGTGCGGGGGCCCCGACACTAACAGTATGCCACAGAGGCACCCGGGATGAAGTCTTTCCTGGGGAGAGGGAGAGGAGGAGCCGGACAGATTCCTCCTGACCTCGAGGTCTGATTGAGCTCACAGAGGCGGAGGGGGGATTGATTGCTAAAGAATACCACATGGCCCCACTGGGACACCACATGTTAAATCATTTTGGGGAAAGAGAAAGACGAAGCTTCAGAGCATCTGCCATCGCTAAACACGGCGCAGCCATCGCATCTGATGAGCAGCGAGCCTCCTCAACCAAACTCCTCTTCCTGTCAAAAAGCCATGGCGGCCGTCTCTGCTCGCAGCCGGGGCCTCCTTTACATCCGCCCTTGAAATTCACACACACATGCGTGGACTCGGCGGCTGTCAGGCCTGAGCGTGGCGCCGCCGCCGTCCCTTCAGGAGTTAATTACCAGACGCATCAAAGCCGCTACACAGCAAAGACGAGGAACTACAGGCCCCCAACGGACCTAGACCTTTGATTTCTCATGTCTCTTGGTGTGTGTGTGTGTGTGTGTGTGTGTGTGTGGTGTGTGTGTGTGTGGTTCATCATGTGTAATTGCTGCTGCTCTCCTGTCGGAGAAGTTGTTCGTGTTGTCCTCGTATAGACTGTTTGCAAGAGTCGTAGTGCAGTTGGTATTGACTAATTTAAACGTGTGTCCCGGCTTGTTGGTATTAAATCATTATCAATAAAGCATTAAATCATTATCAATAATCATTAAATCATAATCAGTAAATAATAAGCACTAAATCATAATTCACTAAACTCATTATCAATAAAAAATAAATTCATCATCAAATCATCATCAATAAATCTATAAATAATTCATTAAATAATGAATCACTTAAATCAATTAATCACTAAATCATTATCACTAAATCAAATCAATTAAATCATTACATTAATATAATCACTAGAATTGAGTCCTGCAGGTAAACATTGAGTCTGCAGGTAAACATTGAGGCTGCAGGTAAACATTGAGTCCTGCAGGTAAACATTGAGTCTGCAGGTAAACATTGAGGCTGCAGGTAAACATTGAGGCTGCAGGTAAACATTGAGGCTGTAGCTGTAGGTAAACATTGAGGCTGCAGGTAAACATTGAGTCCTGCAGGTAAACATTGAGTCCTGCAGGTAAACATTGAGTCTGCAGGTAAACATTGAGTGTGCAGGTAAACATTGAGTCTGCAGGTAAACATTGAGTCTGCAGGTAAACATCGAGTCCTGCAGGTAAACATCGAGGCTGTTGGACTCCTTGTCTCAGCTGTGACTCGTCTGCTTTAGTCTTCAGTGCGTCTGTCTCAGAAAACACATGTCAGACGACCCTTTGACCTTTAATATCCGCTGACTTTATTTGCTACGTCCCCCCTCCTCCCTCGCCTCCCCTGCTCCGATGCGTATTAAATCAGATATGCCCCCCTCCCCACCTCTTACTTAACCCTCTGTGACCTCAGGTTTTCCTAAGTAAGTTGATTTAGACCCGAGTCTCCGCTGTATTTGCTATGACTGACCGGGCGGCTCTATTGACCTTAATATAGGGGAGCAGATTAATATACAGCCCCCGTCTTTGTGTTGTTTCACGTGGGGGGGGGTGACGACATGGGTGTCAGAAGAAACAGGAAGGGGCTACGTGTGAAAGAGGCTGAGCAGCGGCGTTACTTTGGTTCAAAGGCAGACACTGAGAGCGCAGGTTGGTCCTCATTAACGCCGGGAGCTGAGGGTCAGGGACATCTGCTCGTAAAGCCGGGCGAAATCCATCGACTTCACGAAAACGTCTGACGTCACACAACGGAGGAAGAACATTGTAAATGGTAAACCATCAGCTCAAAGGCAACGTAAAGTATATTCGCCTGTATTTAATCAGAATAATACACGCTATCGTACAGTAAAATGTATGTGCATGTACATTGATGCACATTTCTGCACTTGCACCTGTTGGTTACTTATCTTTGTCATTCTTAATGGTACAAGGGTAAGGGGTTTCTGCACTTCACTCTTTATTAATTAAAATAAATGATTGCAGTGTTTCATTCTCCATTAGCTGGCAGGGGACGCTATTTAGAATCCCATGTTTGACACTAATAGTTTGACAATCTGTCCTCCGCCTCCGTCATCCATTCATCGAAACCAGCAGCCCCAAAGGTTCCCATGCTGAGTTGTGTGTGTGTGTGTGTGTGTGTGTGTGTGTGTGTGTGTGTGTGTGTGTGTGTGTGTGTGTGTGTGTGTGTGTGTGTGTGTGTGTGTGTGTGTGTGTGTGCTGGCTGCAGGCCAAGAGAAATCTGTCAGTCTGTTAGAGACCCATCAGCCTCTGTCAGGCGGGACAATGCAGTGGACACAGAGTCCCCTGCCGTCTCCGCCCGTCTCGCTGTCTGACTAACTGATGACACAGATTCATTCACACCCAGCAGGTCTGAGCCCGTTTATCACTTTTCATCCTTTTGGCTCATTCGCTGACAAACGAACTCCAGATAAGAGCCGCTAGAAAGTCACCTGAACTCAAGGTCCACTTACTGGCTTGTTCCAGAACTGTATCTCATGGTCTTCATCAGGTTGTCTTGAACTGTAGATTTTTGCAAGAAGTTGCAAGCTTGCACTCTCACCCTTCACAAGACGACCTCCTCTCAAAGTCTTCTCACGCTGCATTTCCTGCACGGTGCGACTCCACTCGCTCTCTTTTGGTTTTCCATGAGGAAAAGTTGCGGTACCTGATCAGTCGAGGTGCGCCGACACTAAAAGGTGACACTAACATACTGGTACCAATGTCGTACCATGCGATGGAAACGCAGCTTTACTGGCTTGTGTAAGACGTAGAAGAAGAAGGGCGCATGAAAGCAGCTCCAGCTACTTTACCAACACGGCTTGGTCAGTCGCCCTACGCTACAGCGACCTATCTGACCTTTTTGGTTGCGTCAGGGACAGCGTGTCAGCCTCTGCTTGATCTGCAGAAGGAACTGCGAGGGAGCCCAGTTTGAGTAAATACCGTTTGTGAATTTGAGAGGTGTGTCTACCTTTAATTGATTTCCCTCATAATCCACTCTCTAACTGGCGTCGTGGCCTGCTGGTTGGAGAGATTATCCTGCTTTCAAAAGGTCGCAGATGCTTCAGCCATTGAGTATTTTTCTTGCTCAAGTGTCCTTGAGCAAAACTCTCAAAACTCTATAAGAGCATCAGCCACGTAGAACGCTAAAAATGTAAATTCCCGTTGGCTTTGGGGGACCACGAAGACGTCATTCTCTGCACAAAGCGCGTAAAGCTCTGAGCTGATAAGTCTCTTTGTACCCATGAAGCCTTGCAGATGGAGCGTGTTTTGCTCTGGAGACCGTCCGTTCTCATGTCTGACATCATGTATGGGAGCACTTGTCTCAGCCCACTGGACGCACGTGGCCCTCTCCAAAACCCAGTGACACGCCAACAATGCATGTCAGCGTCGTCGTCGAGGCTCTGGCGGGCTCCACGCTGGGCAAAGCCGAGGGGAAGTCACACTCAAGTGATCTGAGAGGAGATGAATGTCAAGTGCAGAGTGGGGTCCCCTCGCGGAGGTCCCGTCACATCTGACCAGTCGCGTCGCCCTGCTCTCACTGTGGAGGGGCTCGCATTGGTCTTTGTGGCGCTCCGACGTCCTTCCTCGTCCGTACGGTGGCAAACATTACTTTTATGGTTGCAGTCGGTTGTAAGAGCTGAATTTCCTTATTGTTGTGTGAAAGCTGCGTTTTGTGTCTCTTTGTAGTCATTTTGTGTCTCTTTGTAGTCATTTTGTGTTTCTTTGTAGTCATTTTGTGTCTCTTTGTAGTCATTTTGTGTCTCTTTGTGGTCATTTTGTGTCTCTTTGTAGTCATTTTGTGTTTCTTTGTAGTCATTTTGTGTCTCTTTGTGGTCATTTTGTGTTTCTTTGTAGTCATTTTGTGTCTTTTTGTGGTCATTTTGTGTCTCTTTGTGGTCATTTTGTGTCTCTTTGTGGTCATTTTGTGTCTTTTTGTAGTCATTTTGTGTCTTTTTGTGGTCATTTTGTGTCTCTTTGTAGTCATTTTGTGTCTTTTTGTGGTCATTTTGTGTCTCTTTGTAGTCATTTTGTGTCTCTTTGTGGTCATTTTGTGTCTCTTTGTAGTCATTTTGTGTTTCTTTGTAGTCATTTTGTGTCTCTTTGTGGTCATTTTGTGTTTCTTTGTAGTCATTTTGTGTCTTTTTTGTGGTCATTTTGTGTCTCTTTGTGGTCATTTTGTGTCTCTTTGTAGTCATTTTGTGTCTCTTTGTAGTCATTTTGTGTTTCTTGTAGTCATTTGTGTTTCTTTGTAGTCATTTTGTGTCTTTTGTGGTCATTTTGTGTCTGTGGTCATTTTGTGTCTCTGTGGTCATTTTGTGTCTCTTTGTAGTCATTTTGTGTCTCTTTGTGGTCATTTTGTGTCTCTTTGTGGTCATGTTGTGTCTCTTGTGGTCATTTTGTGTCATTTTGTGTCTCTTTGTGGTCATTTTGTGTCTCTTTGTGGTCATTTTGTGTCTCTTTGTGGTCACTTTGTGTCTCTGTGGTCATTTTGTGTCTCTTTGTAGGTCACTTTGTGTCTCTGTGGTCATTTTGTGTCTCTTTGTAGTCATTTTGTGTCTCTTTGTGGTCATTTTGTGTCTCTTTGTGGTCATGTTGTGTCTCTTGTGGTCATTTGTGTCTCTTGGTCATTTTGTGTCTCTTTGTGGTCATTTTGTGTCTCTTTGTGGTCATTTTGTGTCTCTTTGTGGTCATTTTGTGTCTCTTTGTGGTCACTTTGTGTCTCTTTGTGGTCATTTTGTGTCTCTTTGTGGTCATTTTGTGTCTCTTTGTCGTCATTTTGTTTCTCTTTGTGGTCGTTTTGTGTCTCTTGTGAACATTTTGTGTCTAATATGAATATGTTTGTGATTGTTAGTCGGACAAAGAAAGCAGTTTAAAGACGATACCTCTCTGGGATCTTGTGGTGGACATCTTTCACTATATTAATTATTAGTCTCTTCATCATGAAACCCCCGGAAAGACCCTGCAGGTTCCTCAGACCTCTCTTCTGGCTGCTCCACTCATTGTGACAGCACATGACCTACCTTTGTGTTTGTTAGTGTGTACAGACCTGTGTGTGTGTGTGTGTGTGTGTGTGTGTGTGTGTGTCTCTCTGCGGTGTCTAATTCTGTTCATCTGTCACAAACACACCAGCAGTAATTGCTGCTCTGTGTTTTGATTAGATCTAAGCACAGACCCTTCAATCAGCAGCCATTTTGCCACGAACACCAACAGAAGAAGCGGGGACACTGTGTGCAGTTATTAGCGCCATTGTGCCGCCGTACAGCAGGGTGGGCTGTCAGCGGGCCGAGGCAGTAAGTGAGGGACAGGAACCAGATTAAAGCCCGGGATGAAGGCAGGTTTGGGTCCTTTGTGCTGCAGTGTTGGGAAACGCTCGATGTGCAGCAGCAGGGCAGCTTCCGCTCAGCCATTGTGACTTGTTGATGGGGGGGGCAATGGGAGGGTTAGGGCCCCCACAGCTAAACCCGCCTGTGGATTTATAAACCCCGGGTGTTCCCTGCCTCATGGGCCCACACATGAGACATGAGATGTTTCTATATCCTTACTGGGATGTATCGAGGGAGAGCTGATGAAGCCCTGTGCTTTAATATTTACCAGTTTGAGTCTTTGTAGTCGTTTTGTTTCTCTTTGTAGTCTTTTTGTGTCTCTTTGTAGTCATCTTGTGTCTCTTTGTAGTCGGTTTGTTTCTCTTTGTGATCATCTTGTGCCTCTTTGTAGTCATCTTGTGTCTCTTTGTAGTCGGTTTGTTTCTCTTTGTTGTCTTTTTGTGTCTCTTTGTGATCATTTTGTGTCTCTTTGTAGTTGTTTTGTGTCTCTTTGTAGTCGGTTTGTGTCTCTTTGTAGTATTTTTGTGTCTCTTTGTAGTCTTTTTGTGTCTCTTTGTAGTCGTTTTGTGTCTCTTTGTAATCTTTTTGTATCTCTTTGTAGTCGGTTTGTTTCTCTTTGTGATCATCTTGTCTCGTTGTAGTCATCTTGTGTCTCTTTGTAGTCGGTTTGTTTCTCTTTGTAGTCTTTTTGTGTCTCTTTGCGATCATTTTGTGTCTCTTTGTAGTTGTTTTGTGTCTCTTTGTAGTCATCTTGTGTCTCTTGTAGTCGGTTTGTTTCTCTTTGTAGTCTTTTTGTGTCTCTTTGTAGTCATCTTGTGTCTCTTTGTAGTCGGTTTGTTTCTCTTTGTAGTCATTTTGTGTCTCTTTGTAGTCATTTTGTTTCTCTTTGTAGTCGGTTTGTGTCTCTTTGTAGTATTTTTGTGTCTCTTTGTAGTCTTTTTGTGTCTCTTTGTAGTCGTTTTGTGTCTCTTTGTGATCATTTTGTGTCTCTTTGTAGTCTTTTTGTTTCTCTTTGTAGTCTTTTTGTGTCTCTTTGTGATCATTTTGTGTCTCTTTGTAGTTGTTTTGTGTCTCTTTGTAGTCATCTTGTGTCTCTTTGTAGTCGGTTTGTTTCTCTTTGTAGTCTTTTGTGTCTCTTTGTAGTCATCTTGTGTCTCTTTGTAGTCGGTTTTTTTCTCTTTGTAGTCATCTTGTGTCTCTTTGTAGTCGGTTTGTTTCTCTTTGTAGTCATCTTGTGTCTCTTTGTAGTCGGTTTGTTTCTCTTTGTAGTCATTTTGTTTCTCTTTGTAGTCATTTTGTGTCTCTTTGTAGTCATTTTGTGTCTCTTTGTAGTCATTTTGTTTCTCTTTGTAGTCGGTTTGTGTCTCTTTGTAGTCACTTTGTGTCTCTTTGTAGTGACACTTTGTGGATGAACACCAACAATCACTTATGCTTGCTCCATCTTTTATATTTTTTCCCACTTTAAGATCTGATAACGATCAAACTAAGCTTACTGTTGGAGGACATGAGTCTTGTTGAGTGGACCTACATATTAAAGCGTGTTCTCCTTGGCATGAGAGATCTTGCAGATTTCAGTACATCCTTGCGTACCAGGATTATTTGTCCTGCAGCGTCTCGCCAGGCGTGATGGGTTCACCATGTAGAGAAAGCAAACAGCTCTGAAACCACGAAGCATTCTCACCTGAACAAACTCAGAGTCCAGGTCTTCAGCCTGTTTTCAATGTTCTGCAGTTTAGAGGAGCTTCATTGCAGGCTGAATTAAAGTTGACCCAAGCTTTTGTTACGCTGTGAAGTTCGGCTTTGGTAATCCGGCGTGACGCTGTGCAGGACCTCAGTGGAGAGGACTGACGCGTGAAATTACTCGAGGTTGTGAGTTGGGCTCAGAAAAGAAAACCTCTGACAGGGATGTCAGGGTTTGACCTTCGGCCAGTAGAGGTCAGTAACCGGCTGTGGGCTGACACTCAGACTTTCTCCTTCGACAACTTTGAACTTATAGATTTTTTCTGGGGATTTAGATTCATATATTACATCCCACTAAAGAAATATATCATTTCATGAGCAAATGAAGGGAAATTCTGCAGAAATGAACGTGTACTGAAGGAAAGTCTTTTTTAATGAGTGAGAAGCTGTTTGTAAACCTGCTGGTGTTCGTGGAGACGGCTTTTACCTTTATCTTCTATCACATGGCCTGAGCCGGAGTGTGTGTGTGTGTGTGTGTGTGTGTGTGTGTGTGTGTGTGTGTGTGTCTGCACGTCCCTCACATTAAATATTTAGAAGAATCTTCTTTTGAAACCGGCTGCCCAAAGTCAAAATGATCTTTTAATTTCACGCCGTCAGCTCGCACGTTTACCCGGAGAGATGTAATATACGTCCAAATCAACGTCTCCTGAATTCACCTCCATTACAAGCAGCTAATACGAGAGAGGTCAAAGGTCAGCGGCGGTAACGGAATACCCCTGTGACCCTGCGGTGGTCAAGTCTGAAACTAACGTGAGGAAATGAGAGAAATATGTGAACGTTTGTTTTCTGTCCTTAAAGTCACTTGAATCTGCTCATTGTTCCGTTTGCTGCTCGGCTCCTCATGAATTATTAAACACTGTCAAGTATCATGTGATGGACACTTTCATATTAATGAACTTCTATTATTGGAAACTTCTTAATTCTGTATATATATATGAAATACTTATATATATATCACATTATTTGCCTTTTAATGAAACAAACCCACAGTTGATATGCACACATTGTACAAAGAAAGATTTATATAATAACTTTCTTTCATGTAAATAAAACTAGTTTGTTTGTTTTGTATAGATTTTGACTTATTATTCACAACAAGAAAGAAAACAAAGTTTGTCTTGAAGGTCTGAAAAACAACATCTGTAATATATAGGTAGCGATATAAAGTCCTAATACTTCACGGTACAACACTCTGTAGAAGTCTGGAAGTATATTTAGTTCAAGGGAAAAATCTAAAACGAGAAAACAACAAAAAAAAGATTCAAATGATTCAAAGGGAAAGCAGAACATCCGCACATTATTATATTTACATGAGACGCTTCTGACATAACAAAAGGGATTTAACTGTAAGCTCAATATTTATAATTCATAGTGTAATTGTTCCAGCTGTTTACTGTCGGAGTACAACAACAAGTAGAAAGTATTACTTCACGTTACATGAAGCGAGTAACAGACGCTTCCACGCAGCTGTAAGCGTCTCCGCCTCCGCTGCCTAAAGGTCACGGGGTCGTGACGTACGAGACACCCCACCTGCACCTGCTGCTCGGCCTGCGGCCTGTGTGTGTGGGGGGGGGGGGGGTCAGCTGCAGGTGTGTTGAGACGTTGACGTCGGTGTTCTGTGAAGTGAAACAAGCTGCGACTGCAGAAAGAAGCTGCTTCTTACTAATGTCTTCAAATCTCAAGAACCTTCAAGCAAGAGCTGGAAATCAGAGAACGTGCAGCAGATACATAACAAGATGTTCTTCACACACACACACACACACACACACACACAACACACAACACACACACCACACACACACACACACACACACACAGACACACACACACACACCATACTGAATGTAACCTACAGGAGAAGCTTGAATTCCTGAACGGTGTCGTTGGCGGTAATTTGTCGTGAAGGTCAAAGGTCACAGCAGATTTACTGCATGAAACTCTCGGATTCATGTCGAGTGTTTCCAATAAAGGAGCGTCTCCGCTGAATCACGCGTCTCTAAATAAAGACTTTATATACACACGCGGCCGGGAGGTTTATCTGCCAGTAAAGACGACTTTATCTGGGACACTTGACCCGCAGCTGTCCGTCTCCTTTCTCTGCATTCCTGCCTGCGAGAGGAATCTGTCTGAGGAACGTCCTCCAATAAAGAGGAGCGCATATGTTTGTGTAAGGCGAGAGGAGCGTCCATCCATCTGGACGTCTGCAGGAGCGGCGTGCAGGCCGGGGAGACCGCTCTGTCCCAGCCTCCAGATGTGATCCGGCCTCGCACATCAAGGCATTTCCTCTGAACCCCTCTGACATCCATCCCGACTTTCATTAAAGCCTGAAACAGCCGAGCGCTCCGGCGGCCGTTTGCGCCAGCGGCCGAGCTCCGCGCAGCTCCACGGCATCGTTTGTGGTTCGGACATGTGCGTGAGGAATTCCTCTCCACCTGGGAGGAAATGAGGCGGTGTAATAAGTATCAAGGCGATGCACATTCCGGACTTAAGGGTGGACATATTGGATGGCCCGGGGATGACGGAGATAGCTCCAACGTAGACGGACAAACATATGAAACGCAGGATGTCACTGCTGACCTGAGCGCACCTCGTCCTCTCACACAGCACATGACCACATGTCTGCTACATGTCACACTTTGTTTCACACTTTAAAGACTCGTTTCTGACAAAAGGAGATTTTAAAGTTTCTGGGATTCTTAAGATCTTCTGGTTTTAAGATGTTTCTTGAAAACAGGAAGAATAAAGTCAGTTTCTGAGATGGAATCCAGAAGATCTTTGATTTGAGATGTTCTCAGTGCACTGCAGGATTCATCAGTTCAGTGATTTCTAAGATCCAATGACAGATGAGATGTGTGTGTGTGTGTGTGTGTGTGTGTGTGTGTGTGTGTGTGTGTGTGTGTGTAAAGGTCAGTAGGTCTCCTTTGTGTTTCCTCTCCCCTCATCTCTTCCCACGCCGCGGCGGTGATGAATCACAATCACGAGGCCCTTTGAACGTGGTGGCGGGCGGCCCTCTCGTCCCCGCAGATAGATGCGTCTGCAACACGCCGCTCCGACATGTCATCGACGTCTGGCCGGCAGCCCGCCCCGTCACGTCGCTGAAGAGCCTCCTGATTGGTGGCTTTGTGCGCGGGGTGTAAAGGTCACCGCGGCGTTTCTTCAGAGCAGGATGAGCTGCAGTTTGACCTTATCAGTGCGCCGGCTCAGACTGAGCTCTGGGACGTGTGATGTGAGAGGTGCAGGGATGAAAGAGCCCCCACCCCCACCCGTACTAGAGCAACGTAAACACCAGCAGCGCATCGCCGCTGAAAACATCACTTCATCACGTCACATTTTATTCACACACGTCACACAATGCATCAGTTCAGAGTATAAATACTCTGCTCATTCTGCAGAATACTATATATATCTATATCTATATATATCTATATCTATCTATATCTATATATATCTATATCTATATATATCTATATCTATATATATCTATATATATCTATATCTATCTATATCTATATATATCTATATCTATATATATCTATATCTATATATATCTATATCTATATATATCTATATCTATATACAGTATATCTCAAAAGTGAGTACACCCTTTAGATTTTTGCAAATATTCTGTTATATCCTTTCAGGGGATAACATTATCCTACTGAAACTTTGATATAACTTAAAGTAGTCAGTGTGCTGCTTGAATAACAGTATAGATTTATTGTCCTTTGAAAATTACTCAGTACACAGCTGTTAATGTCTAAACAGCTGGCAACAAAAGTGAGTACACCCCATAGTGAACATGTCCTAATTGTGCCCAATGATGTTGTTTTCCCGCCCTGGTGTCATGTGACTCGTTAGTGTTACAAGGATTCAGGTGTAAATGATAAGCAGGGCTGTTAAATTTGGTGTTTTGGGCACAATTCTCTCTGAATGCTGGACAACATGGCACCTCATGGCAAGGAACTCTCTGAGCGGCTGAAAAAAAAGGATTATTGCGCTTCACAAAGATGGCCTTGGCTATAAGAAGATTGCCAACACCATGAAAATGAGTTGCAGCACAGTGGCTAAGATCATACAGCGGTTTTCCAGGACAGGTTCCACTCGGAACAGGCCTCGCCAGGGTCGACCAAAGAAGTTGAGTCCACGTGCTCAGCGTCATATCCAGAGGTTGGTTTCCAAAAATAGACGTGCGAGTGCTTCCAGCATTGCTGCAGAGGTTGCAGAAGTGGGATGTCAGCCTGTCAGTGCCCAGACCATACGCCGCACACTGCATCAAATCGGTTTGTATGGCCGTCGCCCCAGACAGAAGCCCCTTCTGAAACCGATGCATAAGAAAGCCCGCAAACAGTTTGCTGAAGACAATGAATCCAAGAACATGAGTTACTGGAACCATGTCCTGTGGTCTGATGAGACCAAAATAAACCTGTTTGGGTCAGATGGTGTCCGGCGTGTGTGGCGGCACCCTGGTGAGGAGTACCAAGACAAATGTGTTTTGCCTACAGTCAAGCATGGTGGTGGCAGCATCATGGTCTGGGGCTGCATGAGTGCTGCCGGCACTGGGGAGCTGCATTTCATTGAGGGACACATGAATTCCAATATATACTGTGACATCCTGCAGCAGAGCATGATCCCCTCTCTTCGGAAACTGGGCCGTAGGGCAGTTTTCCAACATGATAATGACCCTAAACACACCTCCAAGATGACAACGGCCTTGCTGAAGAAGCTGAAGGTTAAGGTGATGGACTGGCCAAGTATGTCTCCAGACCTAAACCCAATTGAGCACATGTGGGGCATCCTCAAGAGGAAGGTGGAGGAGTGCAAGGTGTCCAACATCCGTGCGCTCCGTGATGTCGTCGTGGAGGAGTGGAAGAAGATTCCAGAAGCAACCTGTGCAGCTCTGGTGAATTCCATGCCCAGGAGGGTTAAAGCAGTGCTAGATAACAATGGTGGTCACACAAAATATTGACACTTTGGGCACAATTTAGACATGTTCACTATGGGGTGTACTCACTTTTGTTGCCAGCTGTTTAGACATTAACAGCTGTGTACTGAGTAATTTTCAAAGGACAATAAAGCTATACTGTTATTCAAGCAGCACACTGACTACTTTAAGTTATATCAAAGTTTCAGTAGGATACTGTTATCCCCTGAAAGGATATAACAGAATATTTGCAAAAATCTAAAGGGTGTACTCACTTTTGAGATATACTGTATATCTATATCTATATATATATCTATATATATCTATATATCTATATATATATCTATATATATCTATATATATCTATATCTATATCTATATCTATATCTATATCTATCTATCTATATCTATCTATATCTATCTATCTATATCTATATCTATATCTATATATATATATCTATATATATATATCTAATTATGATGCATTACTTTAGTGTTTATATACTGCTGCAGAGCCTGTAAGAACACTTTATGTGACTATTGTTCTTTATTTTGTGTTTGATTGAGTGTGTAAAGTGACGAAAGCTTTAAAAATAATGTAGTTCAGTAAAAAGAAGAAGTATAAAGTTGCACGCAATGAAAAAGTATAAAGTATAAAGTATTGTAGTATAAAGTATTTATGTATGAAGTATTGTAGTATAAAGTATTGTAGTATGAAGTATTGTAGTATAAAGTATTGTAGTATAAAGTATTTTAGTATAAAGTATTGTAGTATAAAGTATTGTAGTATAAAGTATAAAGTATTGTAGTATAAAGTATTTTAGTATAAAGTATTTTAGTATAAAGTATTTTAGTATAAAGTATTGTAGTATAAAGTATTGTAGTATAAAGTATTGTAGTATAAAGTATAAAGTATAAAGTATTGTAGTATAAAGTATTGTAGTATAAAGTATAAAGTATTGTAGTATAAAGTATTGTAGTATAAAGTATTGTAGTATAAAGTATTGTAGTATAAAGTATAAAGTATAAAGTATTGTAGTATAAAGTATTGTAGTATAAAGTATTGTAGTATAAAGTATTGTAGTATAAAGTATAAAGTATTGTAGTATAAGGTATTGTAGTATAAAGTATAAAGTATTGTAGTATAAAGTATTGTAGTATAAAGTATTGTAGTATAAAGTATTGAAGTATAAAGTATTGAAGTATAAAGTATAAAGTATGTAGTATAAAGTTATAAGTATTGTAGTATAAGGTATTAAAGTATAAGTATTGTAGTATAAAGTATTAAATATAAAGTATTAAGTATAAATGTAGTTCTGAGCTCTGCACACATGGAAATCATTTTCATGGTTTAAATCCACAGCAACAATTCAATGAATCCCAGAAGAGAAGAATCGAACAGAAACAACAGAAACAACAGAAACAAACAGAAACAACAGAAACAAACAGAAACAAACAAAAACAAACGAACAACAGAAACAACAGAAACAACAGAAACAACAGAAACAACAGAACAACAGAAACAAACCAGAAACAACAGAAAACAACAGAAACAAACAGAAACAACAAGAACAAACAGAAACAACAGAAACAACGAAAACAAACAGAAACAAACAGAAACAACAGAAACAACAGAAACAAACAGAAACAAACAGAAACAACAGAAACAACAGAACAAACAGAAACAGAAACAACAGAAAACAACATGAACACAGAAACAGAAACAACAGAAACAAACAGAAACAACAGAAACAAACAGAAACAACAGAAACAAACAGAAAACAAACAGAAACAACAGAAACAAACAGAAACAAACAGAAACAAACAGAAACAACAGAAACAACAGAAACAAACAGAAACAAACAGAAACAGAAACAACAGAAACAAACAGAAACAACAGAAACAGAAACAACAGAAACAACAGAAACAAACAGAAACAACAGAAACAACAGAAACAGAAACAACAGAAACAACAGAAACAAACAGAAACAACAGAAACAAACAGAAACAACAGAAACAACAGAAACAGAAACAGAAACAACAGAAACAAACAGAAACAACAGAAACAAACAGAAACAACAGAAACAAACAGAAACAACAGAAACAAACAGAAACAACAGAAACAAACAGAAACAACAGAAACAAACAGAAACAACAGAAACAAACAGAAACAAACAGAAACAAACAGAAACAACAGAAACAAACAGAAACAACAGAAACAAACAGAAACAACAGAAACAACAGAAACAACAGAAACAAAAACAGAAACAAACAGAAACAACCTAAACAGAAGAAACAAACAGAAACAACAGAACAAAGAAACAAACAGAAACAACAGAAAACAACAGAAAAACAAACAACAGAAACAACCAGAAACAACAGAAACAACGAAACAACAGAAACAACAGAAACAACAGAAACAAACAGAAACAACAGAAACAAACAGAAACAACAGAAACAACAGAAACAAACAGAAACAAACAGAAACAAACAGAACAACAGAACACAGAAACAACCAGAAACAACAGAAACAAACAGAAACAGAAACAAAACAGAAACAACAGAAACAACAGAAAAAACAGAAACACAGAAAACAACAGAAACAGAAGAAACAAACAGAAACAAACAGAAACAGAAACAACAGAAACAACAGAAAACGAAACAACAGAAACAAAACAGAAACAAACAGAAAAAACAGAAACAGAAACAACAGAAAACAAACAGAAACAGAACAACAGAAACAACCAGAAACAACAGAAACAAACAGAAACAACAGAAACACAGAAACAAACAGAAAACAACAGAAACAAACAGAAACAACAGAAACAGAAACAGACAGAAACAAACAGAAACAAACAGAAACACACAGAAAACACAGAAACAACAGAAACAAACAGAAACAACAGAAACAACAGAAACAGAACAACAGAAACAAACAGAACAACAGAAGCAAACAGAACACAGAAACAAACAGAAACAAAAACAGAAAACAACAGAAACAAACAGAAACAAAACAGAAACAAACAGAAACAAACAGAAACAACAGAAACAACAGAAACAAACAGAAACAAACAGAAACAACAGAAACAACAGAAACACAGAACAAACAGAAACAGAAACAACAGAAGAAACAACAGAAACAAACAGAAACAACAGAAACAACAGAAACAAACAGAAACAACAGAAACAACAGAAACAAACAGAAACAAAGAAACAACAGAAACAACAGAAAACAAACAGAAACAACAGAAACAACAGAAACAAACAGAAACAACAGAAACAACAGAAACAACAGAACAACAGAAACAAACAGAAACAACAGAAACAACAGAAACAACAGAAACAACAGAAACAACAGAAACAAACAGAAACAACAGAACAACAGAAACAACAGAAACAACAGAAACAAACAGAAAACAGAAACAAACAGAAACAAACAGAAACAAACAGAAACAACAGAAACAACAGAAACAACAGAAAACAGAAACAGAAAACAACAGAAACAACAGAACAACAGAACAGAAACAACAGAAACAACAGAAACAAAACAGAAAAAAGAAACAACAGAAACAACAGAAAACAAACAAGAAACAACAGAAAACAAACCAGAAACAACAGAAACAACAAGAAACAAACAGAAACAACAGAAACGAACCAGAAACAACAGAAACAAACAGAAACAACAGAACAACAGAAAACAACAGAAACAGAAACAACAGAAACAAACAGAAACAACAGAAAAACAACAGAAACAAACAGAAACAACAGAAACAAACAGAAACAAACAGAAACAAACAGAAAGCAACAGAAAGCAACAGAAAGCAACAGAAAGCAACAGAAAGCAACAGAAACAACAGAAAACCACATGAAAACAACCGAAACAAAACAGAAACAACAGAAACAACAGAAACAACAGAAACAACAGAAACAACAGAAACAGAAACAACAGAAAACAACAGAAACAACAGAAAACAACAGAAACAAAACAAGAAACAACAGAAACAAACAGAAACAACAGAAACAAACAGAAACAGAACAACCAGAAACAACAGAAAAAACAGAAACACAGAAACAAACACAGAAACACAGAAACAACAGAACAACAGAACACAGAAACAACAGAA
>NC_041356.1:12724336-12781836 GCF_900634415.1 Cottoperca gobio | reverse complement strand
CATATCTTCTTCCTTCACAGAGTCACAGTCAGAGTTAATATCTTCATTCACAGAGTCACAGTCAGAGTTCTATCTTCCTGTACAGAGTCACCGTCAGAGTTCATATCTTACTTCACAGAGTCACAGTCAGAGTTCATATCTTCATTCACAGAGTCACAGTCAGAGTTCAATCTTCCTGTACAGAGTCACAGTCAGAGTTCATATCTTCTTCACAGAGTCACCAGTCAGAGTTCTCATATCTTCCTCTACAGAGTCACAGTCAGAGTTATTCTTTCCATTCACAGAGTCACAGTCAGAGTTCATATCTTCCTGTACAGAGTCACAGTCAGAGTTCATATCTTCCTTCACAGAGGTCACAGTCGAGTTAATATCTTCCTGTCACAGAGTCACAGTCAGAGTTCATATCTTCCTGTACAGAGTCACAGTCAGAGTTCATATCTTCCTTCACAGAGTCACAGTCAGAGTTATATCTTCCTGTCAAGAGTCACAGTCAGAGTTATATCTCATGTACCGAGTCACAGTCAGAGTTCATATCTTCCTGCACAGAGTCACAGTCAGAGTTCATATCTTCCTTCACAGAAGTCACCGTCAGAGTACTATCTTCCTTCACAGAGTCCACAGTCAGAGTTCATATCTTCCTTCACAGAGTCACAGTCAGAGTTCATATCTTCCTGTACAGAGTCACAGTCCCAGCGTTTTTTTTCATATCTTCCTCCTCACCAGAGTCACAGTCAGAGTTCATATCTTCCTTCACAGAGTCACCGTCAGAGTTCATCATATCTTACATTCACAGAGTCACAGTCAGAGTTCATATCTTCCTGTACAGAGTCACCAGTCAGAGTTCATATCTTCCTTCAACGGAGTAGCCAGTCAGAGTCATATCTTCCTTAACAGAGTCACAGTCAGAGTTCCATATCTTTCCTGTCACAGAGTTCACCGTCCAGAGTTCCTATCTTCATGGCACAGCGTCACAGTCAGAGGTCCTATCTTCCTTCACAGAGTCACATCAGAGTTAATATCTTCCTGCACAGAGTCACAGTCAGAGTATAGTATCTTCCTGTAGGCAGAGTCACAGTCAGAGTTCATATCTTGCCTGCATCAGAGTCACAGTCAGAGTTCATATCTTCCTTCACAGAGTCACAGTCAGAGTTCATATCTTCCTTCACAGAGTCACAGTCAGAGTTCATATCTTCATTCACAGAGTCACAGTCAGAGTTGATATCTTCCTTCACAGAGTCACAGTCAGAGTTCATATCTTCCTGTACAGAGTCACAGTCAGAGTTCATATCTTCATTCACAGAGTCACAGTCAGAGTTAATATCTTCCTGCACAGAGTCACAGTCAGAGTTAATATCTTCCGTTATAGAGTCCACAGTCAGAGTTCATATCTTCCTTCACAGAGTCACAGTCAGAGTTGATATCTTCCTGCACAGAGTCACAGTCACTTGCTAAATGGGATATTTTCTGTGCTTTGCAGTTTCAGAAGATGGAAAGAGTTTGTGCGCGACCTTCTCTTACGAGGTGAAAAGGTCGTTTTTTCATTTCAGCGAGGGACTGAAGTCCACTCGTCTCACACGACATCCCCACTCCATCACATCAACATGAGTGGAGCGAGAGCGACGGTTTGAAGTGGGGTGGGGAGGCTTCAGGGTCTGAGAGAGGGGATTAAATGAAGGAGCCTCAGAGGGCTCCGGAGGGCTTGACTGGCGGGCAGCTGCAGCAGGCATTCCTCCTGTAACAGTCCGTCATCCGCCACCTCCGAACACCGGACGTGCCGATTGGGAGCAGCACGCCTGGGCCTCAACCTACGTTTGGGCTCTGCGCGGGGAAGGTCCGGCTTCTACCACGACGCACCCCATGGATCACCTTTAACGACGCGGCCGACAGACTGCAGGCTGCGGCTGCTCGATGCTTCACGTTCACAGCAACACACATGACGTTCAGGATTAGTCCAGGCGTCTGTTCTTTCAACAGTTTGGACATTTCATTAATTTCTGTGTTTCAGAATCCCTGAAGTGAAACACAGTCCGGTGTGATTCAGCGCTGAGGCACTTCCTGATGACGCTGTCGGACACTTCCTGTTGACGCTGTCGGACACTTTCAGGGAAGTGACCTCGACTACACCAACACTCACACAAAGTTCCCGGATGACTTCACTCTCTGAACACAGATTACATGTGAAGCCACAAACAGCATCGTCACATCTAACACGTCCAAATAAGGATTTAGATATTCATACACAATGAGATCCACAAACTCATAATACGATAATAAAATAATCTTCCTCTCTTCCCCCTCCTCCATCTTTCCTCTTCGTATCTCCTTTTCTTCCTCCTGGTTTTCTGTTTCCTCTTCTTCACCTCTCCCTAATTCATCTCCTCCTCTTCATCTCATTCCTATCTAACTCCTTTAAACCTCCTCCTCTCTTCCTCTTCCTCATCTCCCCCACCTCACCTCTTCCTCCTCTCTTCCCCTCCTCCTACTTTCCTCTTCTTCATCTTCTTCCTCTCCTCTTCTTCCTCTCCTTCCTAACTTCCTCCTCTTCCTCGTCCGTTGTATTTAGGAGTGTGTGTAGTTGTGTTGCAGCGTAGGTTATAAATCCCTGCAGTGAATCTGGATGTTTTTAAAGCTCTGCAGTAAAAGATAATTTACTGAGTGGAAGATAATTGTTGTAATTATAAGAAACATATTAAAGCAGAAATAGGATACAATGCTTTCACGGTGAATTTTAAATACAAAATGTTAAAATGACTTATTTAATAACTTGTGATACTCCATGAATCAGAGCGTGAACATGAAGTGGTACCTTGACATGATGCCCAGAAGGCATGAAGAGGTTTATCATGTATCACTATAACAATCAGAGCAGCACATCATTACACAGCAAACACTTCCCAACATGTCGTCAAAGTTCAGCTGATACTGCGTCTGAGAGTAACTTCATTCATTTATTCATTCATATACAAGTTAGTAATGTTGCCATCGATGTAGGAATGATCGTCTGAGACTGCAGACCTCAGATTTACTATTGTTTAAATCTGTGATAATCTTATTTATTTTCCTTTGATGAATTCGTCCAGAGGTCAAGTGCACGAGGTTGGCGTGCGTAGAAATCCTCCAGGCTTATCTCTCTAAGAGTCCAGTGAGACAATGCAGATGGGGGGGGGGGGGGGGGGGCTGTGTGTCCATCTGGTACAGAGAGGGAGGGGGGCGAATGGAGAAAAGTACGGAGCAGAGGAAAGAAGAAGGAAGAGGGATAGGTGAGAGGAAGGAAGGAAGAGACAGAGAAGGAAGGAAGGAAGGAAGGAAGGAGAGGAGGAGGGAGGGAAAGGTGAGAGGAAAGAAGAAGAAAGAAAGAGGGGGGAAGGAAGGAAGGAAGGAAGGAAGGAAGGAAGGAACTAACTAGTGGCACTTAAATCTATGTATTACATATTGTATATATATATAAATATATATATATATATACAATATGTAATATATATATTATATATATAATATATATATATATATGTAATATATATATATATCTATCTAATAAACTATGTAATCTTAATTATATATATATTCTATATCTACAATTAGATCTATTACCTATTATATATCTATTACCCTTATATCTATATCTCTCTAGATATATATCTATAATCTCTCCCCTCTGTCCTCTTCTCTTCTCTCTCTCTTCCCCTAATATATTAACTATGAGATATATAATACATCTATTATATCTTATCAATATAATCAATCTATCTATAGTTATAAATATCATACATATTATATACTATATTACATATTCTATATATTATAAATATATTACATATATATATATATTCCATATTAAAATGTAGAGGTTGAAGAAGTCAGTCCTGTGAGGAATCACGTGGTGAGTAAACTCAGTAAGTCATGTGGACGTACGTCTGAGGAAAAACTACTTATGCAATCCTGCATTAGAACAAACAAAGGTTTTCTCAACATTTCTATGAATCCAAAAAGAGTCGGATGAGCGTTCACTTCACTTCAGTTGTTCAAGCATCTGGAAACGTAGTGGTGTTAAAGGTTAGGAAGGTGACCCATAATGCACCTGGGCTGTTCCCCTTGCTCAGCCAGTAGAAACACAACACTGATTCTAAAACCTCCTGCACTGGAAACATTGGATCAGCCGTTCTGCTGAAACACTGAATGTGAACAGAGAGCACATAAAGCTGGTCCCTGTGTGGCGTCCTGCCGTGCGTCACCGTACTGTATGTGAGGCTTGTAGTCGCAGCTTGTTTCCTCTTGTGCTGCAGCAGAAGTCAAAGAGGCGACAGACTCCAGCTGACTGAAAGCGCCTCGTCAGCGTGTTGCTCCATCGCTGCAGAGTCTTCAGTGCGTCAGAGGTGCAGAGGAGCGGCGGCTGCTGACTGACGGGAACATCTACACGTTCCTGAGTGTTGCACAAACTCCACTTTTGTGTGCAACATTTAGGCTTGGCAGGAATTTCTTTAAGGTTCAACTTGTGTTTCAACAGTTTGAATGCAAAAACAGAAACGTTGGTGAGAGAAAGAAGCTGCTTCATTCTTACTGCAGATGAAGCACAGAGATGTAAACTCTTCCTTTGTGCTGCTCTGTGTTCCACGCTCAGTCTTTCCTCTTCTCTGCTTTCTCCAAGTAAAGCCAGGAAACAGCTGTAGGGTCAGTCTGAACACAGATGGAAGTTTTGACTCATTTTAAACAGGAGAGGAGAGTGGGGGGGGGACATGAAGTATAAGGATGAAGTGAAGAAGGGAGGAAGGAAGGCATGTTGTAATTCTTGAAGAACACCTGTCTCCCTCCACGGTGTTTAAAAAAGAAGATCTCACTAACCTGAGCAGGAGGGTTAGGGTTCAGATCCCAGTTCTGTCCCAGAGGATGGAACCAGCAGGGAGAGTGAGACAGGTCTGTGAGAAGATCCAGCAGGGAGCGTGAGACAGCTCTGTGAGAGGATCCTGCAGGGAGAGTGAGACAGGTCTGTGAGAGGATCCTGCAGGGAGAGTGAGACAGGTATGTGAGAAGATCCAGCAGGGAGCATGAGACAGGTCTGTGAGAGGATCCTGCAGGGAGCATGAGACAGGTCTGTGAGAGGATCCTGCAGGGAGAGTGAGACAGGTCTGTAAGAGGATCCTGCAGGGAGAGTGAGACAGGTCTGTAAGAGGATCCTGCAGGGAGAGTGAGACAGGTCTGTGAGAGGATCCAGCAGGGAGAGTGAGACAGGTCTGTGAGAGGATCCAGCAGGGAGCGTGAGACAGGTCTGTGTGAGAGGATCCAGCAGGGAGAGTGAGACAGGTCTGTGAGAGGATCCAGCAGGGAGAGTGAGACAGGTCTGTGACAGGATCCTGCAGGGAGAGTGAGACAGGTCTGTGAGAGGATCCAGCAGGGAGAGTGAGACAGGATCCTGCAGGGAGAGTGAGACAGGTCTGTGAGAGGATCCAGCAGGGAGAGTGAGACAGGTCTGTGAGAGGATCCTGCAGGGAGAGTGAGACAGGTCTGTGAGAGGATCCAGCAGGGAGAGTGAGACAGGTCTGTGAGAGGATCCAGCAGGGAGAGTGAGACAGGTCTGTGAGAGGATCCAGCAGGGAGAGTGAGACAGGATCCAGCAGGGAGAGTAAGACAGGTCTGGAGCCCGGCAGGGAGAGTGAGACAGGTCTGTGTGAGAGGATCCTGCAGGGAGAGTGAGACAGGATCCAGCAGGGAGAGTGAGACAGGTCTGGAGCCCGGCAGGGAGAGTGAGACGGGTCTGTGTGAGAGGATCCTGCAGGGAGAGTGAGACAGGATCTAGCAGGGAGAGTGAGACAGGTCTGTGTGAGGATCCTGCAGGGAGAGTGAGACAAGATCCAGCAGGGAGAGTGAGACAGGTCTGTGAGAGGATCCTGCAGGGAGAGTGAGACAGGATCCTGCAGGGAGAGTGAGACAGGATCCTGCAGGGAGAGTGAGACAGGTCTGGAGCCCTGCAAAGAGAGTGAGACAGGTCTGGAGCCCTGCAGGGAGAGTGAGACAGGTCTGGAGCCCTGCAGGGAGAGTGAGACAGGTCTGGAGCCCTGCAGGGAGAGTAAGACAGGTCTGGAGCCCTGCAGGGAGAGTGAGACAGGTCCGGAGCAGCTGAATTATGGTGCAGAAATGTTCTTTAAATAGTTTTTTATGTTTCACTTTCTGCGAGTTCTTCAAGCTTCCAGAAAGCTTTGAGTTAAAAGTCCAATTTACATCCTCACGCAGGATGCAGCTTCTTCTCCTGTTCGCACCGTCAGGAGGTTCTTTATTAAAGATCACAAACCTCACACTGCGGGGGAAAGGATCCTGCTGATGAAACCCAATAAATATAAATATATATTTATATATATATATATATATATAAATATATATTATATTTATATATATATATATATATATATATATATATAATATATATAATATTATTTATATTTAATATAATCACTCAATATATATATATATTATATATATATAAATATATTATAATTTAGTATTAATATTAAATATAATATATATTATATTATATAGTATTATATATATATATATTATATTTAATATAATACTAAATATATATATATCTATATCTATATATATATTTATATATGTTATATTTTAATATAATACTCAATATATATATTTTATATATATATATATATATATTTATATATATATATATTTATATTTTAATTTATATTTAATATCATATCTCAATATATATACATTTATATCTAATATATATCTATATATATATATATATATATCTCTATATATTTATTTATATTTAATATCACACTTCATTCTATTATCTAATATATATATATATATATATATATATATATATCTATATATATATATATATAGTTTGCAGAAACGCTCCAGAAAGAAAGAATCACATAACTGTAATATAAAGTCCTAAATCCAGATTTGGAGATTTCCTGTCTCCTGTTGAAGACATCAGGTAATGATCATCCATCCTCCAGGTCCTGAGAGATTCCAGAAGCTTTCCACAGCTGTTTCTGCACGTTTGAGTGTTACCTCCGTGCTAATGTGACGTGTGCCACGTTCCTCACGTGTCCGCCGCTCGCAGGCTTTTTGTGTTTACTCTTTATTTTGTCTTCCGCCTCCAACCCGAGGCCGCGCAGGACACATGTGGTCCAACGTCTTCTCCACCCCGGCTTCGAGCTCTCAGAGGACTCTCGATGGTCTCGGGGTGATGCGTGCATCAAACGTGTGGCTTGAACTCTTTGTGACCCACCCTCGCCACCGCGGCTCCGTATGTGAGTCATTAGCGGATGAGAGGGCGTTCACTGGCGTGCGGTCGTATCTGCGGTGCCGAGTGAAGCCGTGTCTGAACACTGAGAGAACATGAGGATTTCTGGCGACATCAAAGACCAGACGAGGGTTCTCTTTGTTTTCCCGCCGCTTGGAGGCTGATGGTGCACCCTGCGGCCGCCGCAGCAGCTGCTCGCCAACAAGAGACGGATATTTAACTTGACTTAAAGGACAATGCCACTCTTTAATACTCGGCGTAGTTTCCAGGGATTTGAAGTTGTGCTCAATTTTTTTGGAGTAGATTTTTTGCGTGTGTTTATGAATTACCTCGCGGGCCGTACACACAAACGCCCCCCAAAGACACGTGAACGCCCCCCTTTCTAAAATATTGCTTCCAGTGCTGCCGCCCCCGTTGAGAACCCCTGCCATAGAGGATTTGAGTCTTTCATGAGCTGAAATGGCGAGGACGATATAAACTGGTGGCGCCCGCTGCTCGCCTCAGCTGCTCGCCTCAGCCAGTGGAACACACAAGAACGCAGCTTCCAGCATTAAAACAAGCATTTAAGTGACGCAGCGTGTGTTTAAGCACAGCTCGGCTCAGCTCTGGATTTAAATTGGAGATAATTGCAGGTTTGCAGAACTGGACCGGAGCAGATCCAGATTAGTCCGCACAAGTTGTTTGCGTTCAGCTTCCTCCCTCCTTTTGTTTTCATTTGCACCGTTAATGGATTTACGCTGATCAGATAATGAATCGTTTAATCTGCCAACAGATTAGAGCGCGTCCCTCTCCCCTGTGATGTGACGTCTCACCTGTGCTTCTCCACCTGCAGCGCTCGCAAGTAATACCATCAAAACCTAACCGTGGCGCGGAGGAAGTCCGGCGGCGTGCAGCCTCGCCGCTGCTCACCTCTGGACTTCCCCCGCGCCGCGGTTAGCAATGATTCAGCTGCGTATCATATCTGCTGCCTGAGCTGGGATATGAAAGCTGCAGTAAAGGTCCTGTAGTGCAGACAGCTGGCACGTCTGATCCCCACAGATTGGTTTTAGTGGCACAGATAAAGCTGATTAGCACCGTGGCGCTAGTCCCGCTAACCTGTCACAGACACCGCTGTCCTCGGGACGCCTCACGCAGCATCCTCTAGTCTTTGAGTGTCCTCCTGAAATCTCCTCTGTTTGCCTCTCGTAATAAGATAAACACCTCCACGCGTCTCTGACTTAAAGGATGAGCTTGTTTGCGTTGTGCACTCTCTGTTGAAGTTACAGTAACTGTTGACGCCGGTTGGACCTGAAGTTTCTGCACAAGGCAGCGGCGCCGCGTGGAGACAAACAACTGGCGGTAACAAGAGAGCCTGGATATTTGGGGTCTGGGATGTGAGTTCACCGGGAGGACATGTCCTTTATTCTTTGTGAGCACGTGAAGGACTTCTGGTTCATGTTGGCGCGAAAGTTTGGATTTAAAAATCGTTCTTGAAACAAAATGTCCCCACAAGGTTCCTACATCCTCTCTTTCTATATTCTGACGGGGTTTACTTGTTGATTGATCGGAGAGTTTCCTGATTTGTACTTTAGTGTTGAATTAAAAAAGAGGTTTTGTGTTTTGAATCACTAGGATAGAAAACGAATGAATAAAACCAGATTTATGATCTTCAAACAAGACGTACTTCTCCTCGCTCATCTTCAGTTCACTTGTACATCCGTCTACATTAGGGATTATTCTGAAGCCACACTGACCTGCTGTTTCAGAGTTTGTTGCCCACAAAAAGCAGAACATCAAAGTTTATGAAGTGACAGTTTTGAGGAGCATCAGTTGACAGCATGTGGGAATTTCTCAGTTTGCAGTTGGTGCTATTGGGTCAGATGGTGGTGCAATGTGAACGCTTTGTGCTATTGGAACCACATTTGGTGGACATGTGTATATGTGGTGTCTGAGCAAACGTGACCAATTTACTGCCATTAGGCCAATAGGTGGCGCTGTAGCGGCATCATCTATCTATGATGGAAGGACTGTCTTTGTGGGACTGTCCTTATATCTTGAGAAACCTTGGTCAGATCTTCTTCACACTTGGCGGGTGTATGGCTGGAGATCCAACGAGGTGCAGTGTCTAATGTGGTGCAATTTTACCAGATGGTGGCGCTACAACAACAAACTTTACATTCTGGCCTGTAACCGTTGAACCGTACGTCTCAGAATCATCTCTGGACGAAGACGGAAAAAGTGACTTTTTGAAATGTCTGATGTTCCGTAGAGTTTTGCTGTGTGGCTAATATTACAGAAAATGTCATATCTCCTGAATGCTTCGTGCTACTGCTGCCACGTGTAGATGTGGTGTCAGGTGACGCAATAAGTGTTGTCCATGTGTGGAAGTGCTCTCCAGACAGACTTCCTCCTTTCCAGATGCACTCTCCGACTCTGCAGGCGGTCCACACCTGAGGTCAGCAGGTACGCCCTCACCCTCCAGCTACTCAAGATGTGTCTCGCTCACGTCACACGGCCTCCTTCAGCTCACCTGGGAAAATAAACATCTGCTTCTCTTTTAGTAAGCTGCTTTTGTCCGACTACAATCTGTGTGTGTGTGCACTGTGTGTGTACTGTGTGTACTGTGTGTGTACTGTGTGTGTACTGTGTGTGCACTGTGTGTGTACTGTGTGTACTGTGTGTGTACTGTGTGTGTACTGTGTGTGCACTGTGTGTGTACTGTGTGTACTGTGTGTGTACTGTGTGTACTGTGTGTGCACTGTGTGTACTGTGTGTACTGTGTGTGTACTGTGTGTACTGTGTGTGCACTGTGTGTACTGTGTGTACTGTGTGTGTACTGTGTGCACTGTGTGTGTACTGTGTGTACTGTGTGTGCACTGTGTGTACTGTGTGTACTGTGTGTGTACTGTGTGTACTGTGTGTGTACTGTGTGTACTGTGTGTGCACTGTGTGTGTACTGTGTGTACTGTGTGTGTACTGTGTGTGTACTGTGTGTACTGTGTGTGTACTGTGTGTGTACTGTGTGTGTACTGTGTGTACTGTGTGTGCACTGTGTGTGTACTGTGTGTACTGTGTGTGTACTGTGTGTACTGTGTGTGTACTGTGTGTACTGTGTGTACTGTGTGTGTACTGTGTGTACTGTGTGTGTACTGTGTGTGTACTGTGTGTACTGTGTGTACTGTGTGTACTGTGTGTGTACTGTGTGTACTGTGTGTACTGTGTGTGTACTGTGTGTACTGTGTGTGCACTGTGTGTGTACTGTGTGTACTGTGTGTACTGTTGTGTACTGTGTGTACTGTTGTGTACTGTGTGTACTGTGTGTGTACTGTGTGTACTGTGTGTGTACTGTACTGTGTGTGTACTGTGTGTGTACTGTGTGTGTACTGTGTGTGTACTGTGTGTGTACTGTGTGTGTACTGTTGTGTACTGTGTGTGCACTGTGTGTGTACTGTGTGTACTGTGTGTACTGTGTGTACTGTGGTGTGTACTGTGTGTACTGTGTGTGTACTGTGTGTGTACTGTGTGTACTGTGTGTGTACTGTGTGTGTACTGTGTGTACTGTGTGTGCACTGTGTGTACTGTGTGTGCACTGTGTGTGTACTGTGTGTGTACTGTGTGTGTACTGTGTGTGTACTGTGTGTACTGTGTGTGTACTGTGTGTGTACTGTGTGTACTGTGTGTACTGTGTGTGTACTGTGTGTGTACTGTTTGTGTACTGTGTGTACTGAGGGAGGCTTGATGAAACTGAAAGAGGTCTTTGAAGACGCTGTGGTCGGAGATGTCCTGACGCTTGTGGTCCATCACTTGTCTCTCAGCTGTTCCCCCTGGAGAGGACAGACCGGGGACTCAGTGCTTTGATGGTTCCCAGGGTTCTGGTTCTGTAGTTGTGCAGATGTAATGTGGCACAGAGTGGTGCAATGCTTCAGTTGAGTGTCAAGTTAAATATTTCTTCTATTTACAAAGGTCTTCCTGTGGTGTGAGGTCTTATTTATCTCAAAGGGGCGAACATTAAGGGTTCACATCTCTCAGTTCCTTCTTCTGTGAGGACAGACACAATAAAAGCTGAAATGATTTAAGACAGACACAAGTGGTTTAAAGTGGCGTTTTAATCCCATGGCCCTGTGGTTACGGCGAGCCACATCTGAAGCGTCGTGCGGACAGCTCGCATGTTTCTACACTCATCAAATTACAGGGTTGGACGTGTTTGACATCCACAAAGTCCTAATCCGCTTTTGGAAAAACCTCACACACACACACACACACACACACACACACACACACACACACACACACACACACACACACACACACACACACTGAGGGAATATCGCCTGAGAAATTCTTGAGCGATTGAAATATGCTTTAAAGCTACGACTGGAGCTCGTGACCCTGTGTCGTGTTTCGTCCTCTGCTCATGTTCAGAAAGGCCTTGAGAAAGAAAGTTTGTGCTCAAACTAAACACAGTGAAAAGGCAGGTATCTGGTGTCTTCACTTAAAAGGTGAAAATCAACCTCTGTGCCTTCAACAGAGCTCGCCTTTGTCTGGCGCTTTACAAAAGCCACCTTGCCTAAGATAGAGTTTAAAGCAGCCAGGCCGGATCGAGTTACTATGTATCTGCCGTGCTGTTGCCAACTTTTCAATTGTGTTTCGCGTCCGTTTTCAGCGCGAACAAAGCCGGCTACAGTTGAACTGTAGGTTAAGAAGAGAGCGGAAGGGAGCTGCAGAGATGTACACTCAGATATTTTACTTGTGCATTCTTCACGACTATGAAAGTAATCTCAGATCAAAGCCACACAAAAGTGAGTGTAAGGTGTGTTCTGTGGCACCACCAGCACCACCCACATCCCCTCCACGTGACGTGGAACAGCACTTTGCTGCTCAAGACTTCACGTCTTCCTTTAATGCACAAATACACATTTACAGCTTTGCACGTAGAAAAGGGAACTAGAACATTGCATTAAATATTCATTCATTGCAGTGGACACAGTTTAATTTCCTGCAACTGTCAAAGGTTCAGACCCTGCAGGAGTCTCAAATGATGCAACGCTCAAAGTGTTCACTTCTGCAGCCGTCATAGCTGCTGTGCAACCAAACAAGTTCCATCCCGAGAGCCTTCAGTCCCGGCGACTCAAACATCCCGTGAAGAGAAGCTGCAGCGAACACGCTCCATCCCTCAAGCACTCCAAGCATTTTCATTTCTGCAACATTGAGTCAAATATGAAAGTTTCAAACGCTGCAACAGTCACGTGTTGCGTCATAGTTTCAAACTCTGCAGCGCTCCGAAAGAAAATGTTTTATTTGCTGCAAATGTCAAATATGAGTGAGTGAAAGAGTCAGGGTTACGTTCTCACATCTGTAAACATTGTACAGAAGCTTCAGATTGAGTCTTTTAGTTGATGCTCAGCACAAGAAACAAGTGAACAATGTAAAAGGTTTAAACATTAAATGCGTTGTTTTGCCCGTGTGTGTGGGCAGACTGCTAATCAGGCCGAGCTGCTGATGAACGGATGAATTCCTTGATGATTACTCTGCGATAACATCTTAATGGCTTAATGTCCAAGCTATTAATCTGGTAAGAAGCGTCTGATTTGATCAGCAGGACCGCCTCACTTTAATTAATCCCCGGGTGGAGTCCTGCACTAACACGCCCCCCCCCCCCCCCCCCCCCCGGTGACAGATATGATCAGTACATTATTCTATTATTATTGTATGGTTTACACTTCACTGTTTCTGTGGACACATGAGATTAAATAAATACATTATTATGATAAATCCTGAAGTAAAGAAATAAATCACAAATGAAAGGAGGTATTAAATATCTAAACGTATTAATTCAAACATCTTCTCAAATATCTTTTATTTATCAAACACATTTACATTTTATATATTTAACTTCACAACATTAAATGACATGATTATATATTTATTCAAGCATTTAATCAACGAGTTCTGTTTTTCTACGTTCAGAGACTCGATGTGATCTGTGCAGCGGGATGATCCATGTTCTGCCGTATGCTTTCACACATGACGTGTGTTTAAGTTCTACCTCTGCTGACCTGCGATCAGCGTGGGCACGTTTCTGAGGGTCACATGGTGTGAATACCAGAATAAGACATATTCATGTTTCACAAGAATCAAGTCGTGGTTTTGGGTTCAAATCATAAGATTACACTAATTCTTCTGGCTTTAAATCATAACTTTGGCATTAAATCGTGAAATGTATGCACTACTTTTGGATTTAAATCATAAGATTGAAGTCATAATGTGGTAAAGTAGTGATTCGGGGTCATACGATCAGATTCAAGTTTCAATTAAGATCATAGACTGGGGTTTGAAATCATGAAATCAACGTCTACATGTCAACACAAATCATTTGGGATTTAATTGTTGATTAGAGTCATAAGATTAAAAGGTTGTGGCATCCTGAACAGCATCATGTCATCTATCACTTGTAATTAAAGGCTCACATTTGTATGCAAATTGAATTCATCCGCCATATTTGGATTAAAATCATGAAGTTAAAGTCGTACTTCTGAATCTATAGTGCACGATACTGAGATCAGCTGTGAAGCAAAACAACTTCTGTGAAGGAGCCTGCTGACATTGACTTTGTGTAGGCTTTACATGTAGGGGGGGGGGCGTGTGTGTGTGTGTGTGTGTGTGTGTGGTCCCCTCCTCTCCATGGTGAGATAAAGACCCCTTCGTGCAGAGCGAGTCGCCTCAGGCCCAACAAAAGCCTCTAATGCAGATTTAGATTTTCAATCCTGTGCCACAATTCTGCTCGCTTTGACAGGTCAACGAGCAACAATCTGTTCCTCCTCCACTCATCACCTACGAGGAGGAGGAGGAGGAGGAGGAGGAGGAGGAGGAGGAGGAGGAGGAGGAGGAGGAGGGAGGAGGAGGAGGAGGAGGAGGAGGAGGAGGAGGAGGAGGAGGAGGAGGAGGAGGAGGAGGAGGAGGAGGGAAGAAGAAGAAGAAGTCCCCTTTATGAAAACATGACAGAGAAAGTAAAGTAGAAGTAACTTTATTTTGAAATGTCCCCGTTGACTCCTGCAGGTGTCATCCTTCAGGGAGGAGTCTGCTGGAAACATGGCGGCTCACAGACTTTACATTGAACAACATGATCAACATTACAGGTGAGGCCTTCACCTGAGCGTGAGGAACATTATCTTTCACTAAGCCAGCAGCGTTGGTGCCTCCTCTAAAGGGAGCTGCTTTAGTGACTGTGGAGGAAGACACTTTGTTACAGTGTTCCACGAGAAGACGATGTTTCTGCACCGCTCCTCCTCCATGGTTACAGGTTTGTATCCCTTCACGAAGCGTGTGGTTGGTTTGGCAGAGATGCTGATGGAGGTGCTCCTGAGTCCTGCTGGAGATGATCCTTTGTGCTGCTCCAACAGACGTCCAACTCTCCTATTTCTCCTTTTTCTCTCTAACCTGAAACGCCCGAGCGTTATGAATGAAGATGAGATTACGCCGCTGCTTAAGCTCCACGTTCCCCTCCCTTTTCTGCTGGGACGGACCCGAGGGGCCCCACGGTGCCATTCCCACCTGGGGAGAACAATGTCCTAAGATCATCTTAGTGTGCTTCCCAAAGGCTTTGCTAAACAGATGGTTCCTCAAATCCCCTGGTTTCCTCCCAGCTTGAACATGTGTTGGTGTGATCCTGACCCCGGAGCAGGAGATGTTTTGGTGGAGGATCCACTTCCTGACCTTCTGGTTCCGTGGTCCCGTGTGCAGAGAGGACACCACCACAGTCTCGGTCAACCTTCTTCAGGGTCCAGAGAAGCAAACACTGACGACACGTTCTGCAATCGCTCGTAAACCTTCAGATCAAACGTAAGCGGTTTCACGGGTAGTGACTTGGGAAAGGGGGGGGGGGGGGGGGGAGCCCGCCTGTCTTTCCTTAAGTCTTCAGAAAGAAGCTGGACAACAAAGGAGAGGAACTGATGCCAGACTCTTCCTCGTCTCCTCCTGGCTCGTCAGGCAGCTCCGAGGACGGTCATGCATAATCACGCGTCCATTGTTTGTGCTTCATAATATCACATTTGGAAATGGCTGCCAGATTCTCCCCCGCCGCCGTGGCCTCCAATTATGATAATTCAAACTCCCGGCTTGGTGGAATTTGACTCTGTCTGCCCAGTTTCCCACAATTCACCTCTGCTCTCTGGCCAACGCGCAACTCAGTGTCGTGTTGGTCCGTTGCCATTGTTCTGCTGCACTAGCTGTGTGTCAGCTCGTGTGCTGTACTCTCTGCTGACGGGCTGGAAGACTGTCGTGAGTGAAGGTTACACAGGAAGTAGAACTGTAGGAAGGGTTAAAGTGTGTACTGATGAAATGTGAAGTCTCTCAGGCCTGCTCATACGACCTGCCTGGGAACCGTGTGTGTGTGTGTGTGTGTGTGTGTGTGTGTGCCTAATGAGCAGTGATGAGGGACACATCCCGGCAGGCTGTTGATGATAACTCAGTGACGCCGTCTCCGTCAGTGAATGGCGACATTGTTCCCGCTGCCGACTTAAGAGGCAAAAGTTGCCATTGTGCGTTATTCCAGGTCACTACATACATATTTAGGTTTAGTGAAACAAAGGCTCCTGATGATTTGCTCGTCGTCACCGGCTTAATGGACTAATTGTGTTTGGGTGTTGGGTGTGTGGTGATAACCCCCCCCCGTATCCCTCCCACCTTCTGCAGCCAATTATTTCATTATGATCCAGAGATCACCCACGCACCACACCACGCTGCTGTCACTCATCCACACACATGCTGCCTGTTTTCCATCAATACAACAATATTTCACATCCAGAATATTACAATATGAAAGCAGATTTAAAACACGAGACGTCTTCAGATGGAACAGAATTAGGAAGGAACGCCTTTACTTTGAAAGCCCAGCTGGAGTTCCCATCTCTGCACGCGGGTAGCAGACGCTGAAACGCTTCCAATAACGCCGCAGTGCAAAGAGCATTTTTGTATTTTCATCCTAAACTTCTTAAACATCTAAACGCTTTCACTTTTTACAAATGTTCTATGTTTTTAAGTGCATTTAATATGATACGTTTGTGACATCAGTAAGTTCTGCTCCATTCCTCCAGCAGTAACACCGCTGCAGACCATAATCCAGATGTGAGGTCTCTGACGCAGGAGCCTTCAGGAGCAGACACTTCCATAAAACCATTATCTGCGTCTGTTTCGCTCTCGTATTGTCTTGTGTTGTAAATCCAACGCACCCCTTTGCTCTCCCCGTCAGCTGACGAGGCTGCAGGATGATCTCAACATGGAGCAGAAGAATCCTGAGTATGTGTAATGGAGCTCTGCAGTCTCTCTCATGAGAGGAACAATGATACCTGGATATCCTCCGTGCTGCAGCCTGGTGTTGAACTTGGTGTTATGAAGTGGACAGGTGGAGCGTGGCGGTGCTGTCACCCCCCCTGTATCTTTTATCATGGCGGCGTATGAAAAGCGATACAGTGAAACCATCGGCGTGAAGGGAAGGACGGCGCAGGTGCTCTGTCATCCCTGACGTCTCCACACCTGCGAGGGCAGCAGCTCTTCTGCCTGCTGCTCTTCCAGCGGCCCACCTATCCAGAGCAGGGTGGGGGGGCCTGTCATTAATGAAAGCTGGCTGTCAGCCTGTGCCACTGGGAGCTGCTGCACATGCATGTAAGCAAAAGGAACCTTCACAGTCACGTTGTTTTAAGTTCTGCGTTGCACATGGAGGAAAGATTCCCCTTCATGGCGTGACAGCGTGTTTCCAACACCGTGCTCACGATACAGTTATTGAATGTAATGACCTTCAACAGTTACTTTCGTATTATTCAGCACCGGGTCAGAGAAGCATGTCACTCAAACAGCTTCTTCAATCTCGTCGACGCTGGTCGCCATTGTCCTGGAGCTTTCACGTCTTCATGTGTCTGAAATCGTTTCAAACGTAACCACGAGGTCTGCGGACACGAAGACATGGAGACAAGAGAAGAGCAGTTAAAGCAGGAAGTGTTTGGGTCATCGTTTGACCTTTTGACTTCATTTGTGCTTCAAGTTTCTTCTCGTGTCTGTTTGTCCCTGTTAGCAGAGACTTCCATGAAGCTTGGTGGACGTGTGTAGCACGGATCACAGGGCGGACACGCGCCTTATGTTTCACTTTGGATAACATTGCGAGTAGACATTTCTGCTGCATTCAAGTAGTGTGGGAATAATCAGAAGAATGAGTTCCCAACTGGGAAAGTTCACATGAACAACAACTTGGACACAGGTATCAACACATTACAGCACGTAGCGTGCGCGTTGTTTCCACAGTGAAGCTCCTGAACGCACCATCAAGAACGACTTCCTGAATCCGAGGAGCACGTGAATGCAGCGTTGGCCTTCTCGGAGGTCAGTGTTGGACAGAATTAGATTGAAACCATGATTTGGTGGCAGCAGCCCAACGAGGACGTGCCCCCCCCCCTGTGGAGGACGGGCCAACATGTTGCTCTTGGCCTCATGTCCACGGAGCCCTTTCTGTGCCGCGTGCTGCACATCACCCGAAAAGGCTTAAGCTGTCAAAAACGTTATATGTGTCAGAGAAGTTGGCCTGCGCTCCGGCTTCTCTGCACATCCAGTGAACAGGCAGCGCCGCGCGGGACTGCGCGAGCTGCGAGCTGCGAGCATGCGCCAGTAATTAGATGCAGTTTATTGTCCGCGCAGGTCAGTGGACTGAGATTCTGAGCTTTACTGCTGCATGAGCGCACCGATTCACTGCTGACGCTGATAGGAACACAGCAGGGTGCCACTCCAATGACGTGTGTGTGTGTGTGTGTGTGTGTGTGTGTGTGTGTGTGTGTGTGTGTGTGTGTGTGTGTGTGTGTGTGTGTGTGTGCGCACACACATTATTGTGCCCCCAGTCATGCGATGTCTCATCTCGCAGCATCACTGAGTCGCAGTGTGAAGCACAGCGGGGGGCCCGTGACATCCTCTGCTCCCCACAAAGCTCTTACTCCATGTGTGTGTGTGTGTGTGTGTGTGTGTGTGTGTTTGTGTTTGTATTTGTGTTTTGTATGCCCAAGAGATGGAGGGAGTAGTAGAGTGTATGTATGCATGTGTTTGTGTTAATGCCCCATGAATTTGCCATGAGGGAGCGTCAAGCCTGCACAGATTGTGTGTGTGTGTTTGTGTGTGTGTGTGTGTGTGTGTGTGTGTGTGTGTGTGTGTGTGTGTGTGTGTGTGTGTGAAGCTGATGAACACATGAAGCTGTATTAGTCTCTGGTTCCCATGTTGCTCCTCATTGTCATCCCCTCAAAGCACAAGCTTGTCAGTGTCCTCAGTTAGCCTCGCCGTGCTCCTCCTCCTCGTCCTCCTCTTCTGCCTCCTCTTCCTCCTCCTTGTCCTCCTCCTCGTCCTCCTCGTCCTCCTCTTCCTCACTGATGTTCTTGAGGAAGAGGAGGACGATTCGTGCTGTGTCTCTGGTTGCAGCAGCAACAGGTTACAGTCAGTGAAGAAGCTGCGAATCATTTACATAGAGACGGTGATGATGAAGGTGATGAAGAAGAAGATGAAGGTGATGATGATGATGATGAAAACAATGATGATGATGATGATGATTTACACACACAAGTGTGAGACATCAGCTGTGTCTTCAGAGAGAGCTCAGTTGAGAGGAGCTGTCCTGGACCAGCGAGGACAGTCCTGTGTCCTCTCGTATTGTGTCTCTGCGTGCACGCTTGTAGAAGACTTTGTCCTCTCGTATTGTGTCTCTGCGTGCACGCTTGTAGAAGACTTTGTCCTCTCGTATTGTGTCTCTGCGTGCACGCTTGTAGAAGACTTTGTCCTCTCGTATTGTGTCTCTGCGTGCACGCTTGTAGAAGACTCTGTCCTCTCGTATTGTGTCTCTGCGTGCACGCTTGTAGAAGACTTTGTCCTCTCGTATTGTGTCTCTGTGTGCACGCTTGTTGAAGACTCTGTCCTCTCGTATTGTGTCTCTGTGTGCACGCTTGTTGCAGACTTTGTCCTCTCGTATTGTGTCTCTGCGTGCACGCTTGTTGAAGACTCTGTCCTCTCGTATTGTGTCTCTGTGTGCACGCTTCTAGAAGACTTTGTCCTCTCGTATTGTGTCTCTGCGTGCACGCTTGTAGAAGACTTTGTCCTCTCGTATTGTGTCTCTGTGTGCACGCTTGTTGAAGACTTTGTCCTCTCGTATTGTGTCTCTGCGTGCACGCTTGTAGAAGACTTTGTCCTCTCGTATTGTGTCTCTGCGTGCACGCTTGTAGAAGACTTTGTCCTCTCGTATTGTGTCTCTGCGTGCACGCTTGTAGAAGACTTTGTCCTCTCGTATTGTGTCTCTGCGTGCACGCTTGTAGAAGACTTTGTCCTCTCGTATTGTGTCTCTGCGTGCACGCTTGTAGAAGACTTTGTCCTCTCGTATTGTGTCTCTGCGTGCACGCTTCTAGAAGACTTTGTCCTCTCGTATTGTGTCTCTGCGTGCACGCTTGTAGAAGACTTTGTCCTCTCGTATTGTGTCTCTGTGTGCACGCTTGTAGAAGACTTTGTCCTCTCGTATTGTGTCTCTGCGTGCACGCTTGTAGAAGACTTTGTCCTCTCGTATTGTGTCTCTGCGTGCACGCTTGTAGAAGACTATGTCCTCTCGTATTGTGTCTCTGCGTGCACGCTTGTAGAAGACTTTGTCCTCTCGTATTGTGTCTCTGCGTGCACGCTTGTAGAAGACTATGTCCTCTCGTATTGTGTCTCTGCGTGCACGCTTGTAGAAGACTTTGTCCTCTCGTATTGTGTCTCTGCGTGCACGCTTGTAGAAGACTATGTCCTCTCGTATTGTGTCTCTGCGTGCACGCTTGTAGAAGACTTTGTCCTCTCGTATTGTGTCTCTACGTGCACGCTTGTAGAAGACTTTGTCCTCTCGTATTGTGTCTCTGCGTGCACGCTTGTAGAAGACTATGTCCTCTCGTATTGTGTCTCTGCGTGCACGCTTGTAGAAGACTTTGTCCTCTCGTATTGTGTCTCTGCGTGCACGCTTGTAGAAGACTATGTCCTCTCGTATTGTGTCTCTGCGTGCACGCTTGTAGAAGACTTTGTCCTCTCGTATTGTGTCTCTGCGTGCACGCTTGTAGAAGACTTTGTCCTCTCGTATTGTGTCTCTGCGTGCACGCTTGTAGAAGACTTTGTCCTCTCGTATTGTGTCTCTGCGTGCACGCTTGTAGAAGACTTTGTCCTCTCGTATTGTGTCTCTGCGTGCACGCTTGTAGAAGACTTTGTCCTCTCGTATTGTGTCTCTGCGTGCACGCTTGTAGAAGACTTTGTCCTCTCGTATTGTGTCTCTGCGTGCACGCTTGTAGAAGACTTTGTCCTCTCGTATTGTGTCTCTGCGTGCACGCTTGTAGAAGACTTTGTCCTCCCAATCGCTTATGGAAATTGACTCATTTTGCGCCACAATGCTGAGCTGTGTGGAGTGAAAGCAGCACTCAGCTCCACCACGTTTTCATCCTTTTGTCCACCAGGACCAGAGCAGTAACGGTGAAAGAAGTGATTTTTAAGTGTGTCCCCCCCCTCCTCTCCTCTCGCCCGCTCCCCAAACTGTCCCCGCTGCCAGTTCTCCACGTCTCCAATAAATCAGCAGATAACGGGCGTGACCGCGGCCCATTGTCTCCCCCGGGTAAACACTTTAAAATGATAACTGGTTCATATTATGCATGTCGGCTTTTGCACCCTTAAAAAAATGGACAGTGGATCGGGTTTGATGCCAAAGACGTCCCAGCAGTCGAGTCCTGTGGGCCGCACAAAAGCCTCCATCCTGCGGGCGTTAGCTATGCATGCTTCCCAGTTGCCGTGGTTAGGACGGGTGGATTCGGGGAGGTGGGGGGGGGCGTACATGAGGAACGAGGTGTCAGACTGCTCCGTGGTCTCCTTGGACTGGACTCGTACTTTGTACTGACTCCGTCTTGACTCCCACATTGTCCCGTACACAGCGTGATGACCAGATGTTGGGTCACTTTATACAACATGTCAACGAAGCTCGTGGTGTAACGCCGAGAAGCAGAGAGGTTGTGGTGAGATAGATATCGGTGCATTGCTGCCTTTGGCCTCCGCCGGTCAACGTCTGAAACATTGTTTGTTAGTGATCATATAATAATCTCCGAAGGCCTCTCAGAGGGGAGAAGTGAGGTTTGTTATATTGTCATGTATTTGTGTTTCAGCAGACCTGCAGTGTAATATAAATACAGTCACTTCAGTCTGAAGAATATGATCTCAACTATTCCTGTTTCTGTCCCGATGACATGTGTCAGGGTCGTAAGGCGGCGCGGTGACGCATAATCAGAGCCACAGAGAATCCTGCTTTCTGATTGGACGACAGGCGTCCGGTACATGTGAAACACATCTGTGAGTCAGTTCTTACTATACTTCTGGGTAAGTGAGTCAAAGTCCTCGCCGTGCACATTCAGAAATGCAACAATTGGATGTTGGATCAGACCTGCGTCTGCAGATCAGGTTTCTGTTTCACAGTCAGAGTTCAGCGGCGGGCCGGCTCGCCTCGCCTGCTGGGCCATTTACTTTTGTCAAATTGTACTAATTGTGATGTTTGTGCAGCCTATATGATAATTCTGCGTTCCAGAACAATACAGCTAATAACGGGTGTAAGAGGGGTCATGGGAAAAGCACAGTCTCTACCAATTAGTGCGTGAGCGCCGCTTAACCCGGTGCTTTCCACGCCGCTGCAGAGGCCTCTGCGTCTGAGCGAAGAGACGACACATTAAACGTGATGAGGTGAGGCCTGCGGGGGCGTTTGGAGTGCAGTAAACGTGTAACCCCTGGTTGGTCAGGCGTCACAGAGATGGATTATGTATTCATTGGACTCTTTATGGCTCTTTCATGTCTTGTTTGCCCACATTAAAGCTCAGCACCATGTGACGCTTCGGAAGAGTTGTTGTTCTCGTCGCTTCCTGCTGACGCTCGTGTCAAACACGACAACATGTGGACACCAACACCTGACGGAGACGAGCTGCGTGTGAGGAAGAGTCACAGAAACAGCTCATTCTGCTTTCAATCATCTGAACACATGTTGCAGTTTCACATGTGGAATAATGTCAGGATACGTTCAACTTTATTATTCATATCCACAGGTTTTTACTTTTACAGGATAAGGCAGAAAGGTAATACTTGTCACTGTGTAATCATTGTGCGTTATATATATATATATATATATATATATATATATATATATATATATATATATATATATATATATATATATATATATATATATATAAATATCTCTCAATTCTCTTTATCTTCCTTCACAAACAACTCTCTGGTTTCATGTTTGATTCCAGTTCGACTTGAGATGCAGGAATGTGAATGCTTTTATTTTGGCGACCTTGAGATAAGTTCTGTATCTGTAAACCAGGCCGTCACATTCCCACGCCACAAAATGTTTTGACTCCCCAAAAACTCAATAACAAGACGATTTCTCACAAACCACGGCTAATTTTCAAAAACAGATCTCCAAACAGAGCGCAGCGCTGCCCGCCGGCGGAGCTCTGGTTAACCTTGGCGGCGTTTGATGCACATTATGGTAATTTCCCGTGAGAAGAAAAGTGAATCCAGACAGTTTCTATCACATCCAGGAGCTCCTTTAGTTGTGTAACGTCTTCATAACTTTGCTGCCTTCACTTTGCTTCATATTTCATTCTCTTCCTTTTCTGCTTTTTTATTCATTTTGTGAAGAAAAGTTATTTTCTTTAATGTTCACTCGTCTTGTCTTCAGGTACATCTGCACTCTGCAGCACAGAGCAGCACAAACCCCGGAGCGAGTCACGTTAATGCTTTTAGATCTCCCCATGTCGGGTCACTGCTGAGGGAAGCTGCTCCCTGTCAGCGCAACACTTGTGGCTTTGACTTGATGTGGTGAATCTTTCTGTTGTCTGCATCCAGACTGAGCAGCTGAACCCCTACAGCGTCACGTTATATCACGTTATCTGTGCTCAACGCGCTGACCTCTCCGGCGGCGCAGCTCCTTTTCAACCCCAAGGCGAAGGTCATGCGTAAATGTCAAGGTCAAACAAACGTGACCTGATAATCATCTACCTTGAGCCGCGCTGCGTTTAACAGACAGCGGAGCTCAAAGGATGTTGTTCTTTGAAGCTGTCTGCAGCAGTTCTGCTCCTCCTCCTCCTCCTCCTCCTCCTGCTGCTCCTTCTCCTCCTTCTCCTCCTGCTCCTCCTCCTGCTCCTCCTCCTCCTCCTTCTCCTCCTGCTCCTCCTCCTCCTGCTGCTCCTTCTCCTCCTTCTCCTCCTTCTCCTCCTTCTCCTCCTCCTGCTCCTCCTAATCCTTCTCCTCCTGTTCCTCCTGCTCCTCCTCCTGCTCCTCCTCCTGCTCCTTGTCCTGCTCCTCCTTCTCCTCCTTCTCCTCCTCCTCCTGCTCTTCCTCCTGATCCTCCTCCTGCTCCTCCTCCTGCTCCTCCCTCTCCTTCTCCTCCTCCTGCTCCTCCCTCTCCTTCTCCTCCTCCTGCTCATCCTCCTCCTCCTTCTCCTCCCTCTCCTCCTCCTCCTCCTGCTCCTCCTGCTCCTCCTCCTTCTCCTGCTCCTCCTGCTCTTCAGTGCAGACACACTGCAGGATGTTGGGATGCAGAGAAGGTTACAGCTCGTGTAATCACTGATCCAGTGATCTGCAGAGATCACAAGTTAAAGTAAGAAAGCAGGTAGAGGACAAGAGAGGACACGAGAGGACAAGAGAGGACACGAGAGGACAAGAGAGGACACGATTGTACAAGAGAGGACACGAGAGGACAAGAGAGGACACGAGAGGACAAGAGAGGACACGATTGTACAAGAGAGGACACGAGAGGACAAGAGAGGACACGATTGTACAAGAGAGGACACGAGAGGACAAGAGAGGACACGAGAGGACAAGAGAGGACACGATTGTACAAGAGAGGACACGAGAGGACAAGAGAGGACACAAGAGGACACAAGAGGTAAAGAGAGGAAAAGAGAGCACAAGAGAGGAAAAGAGAGGACACAAGAGGACACAAGAGGACAAGAGAGGAAAAGAGAGGAAAAGAGAGCACAAGAGAGGAAAAGAGAGGACAAGAGAGGACACAAGAGGACACAAGAGGAAAAGAGAGGACACAAGAGGACACAAGAGGTAAAGAGAGGAAAAGAGAGCACAAGAGAGGAAAAGAGAGGACACAAGAGGACACAAGAGGACAAGAGAGGAAAAGAGAGGAAAAGAGAGCACAAGAGAGGAAAAGAGAGGAAAAGAGAGGAAAAGAGAGGAAAAGAGAGGAAAAGAGAGCACAAGAGAGCACAAGAGAGGAAAAGAGAGGACAAGAGAGGACACGAGAGGACAAGAGAGGACACGAGAGGACAAGAGAGGACCCGAGAGGACAAGAGAGGACACAAGAGGACACAAGAGGACAAGAGAGGAAAAGAGAGTACAAGAGAGCACAAGAGAGGAAAAGAGAGCACAAGAGAGGACAAGAGAGGACACGAGAGGACAAGAGAGGACACAAGAGGACAAGAGAGGACACAAGAGGACACGAGAGGACAAGAGAGGAAAAGAGAGGAACAGAGAGTACAAGAGAGGAAAAGAGAGGACAAGAGAGGACACGAAAGGACAAGAGAGGACAAGAGAGGACACGAGGACACGAGAGGACATGAGAGGACAAGACAGGACACGAGAGGACACGAGAGGACACGAGAGGACAAGAGAGGACAAGAGAGGAAAAGAGAGGACAAGAGAGGACACCCGTGTACAAGAGAGGACACGAGAGGACAAGAGAGGACACAAGAGGAAAAAAGAGGACACAAGAGGAAAAGAGAGCACAAGATAGGACAAGAGAGGACACAAGAGGACACAAGAGGACAAGAGAGGAAAAGAGAGCACAAGAGAGGAAAAGAGAGCACAAGAGAGGACACGAGAGGACAAGAGAGGACACAAGAGGACACGAGAGGACAAGAGAGGACAAGAGAGGACACAAGAGGACACAAGAGGAAAAGAGAGGACAAGAGAGGACAAGAGAGGAAAAGAGAGCACAAGAGAGCACAAGAGAGGAAAAGAGAGGACACGAGAGGACAAGAGAGGACCCGAGAGGACCCGAGAGGACAAGAGAGGACAAGAGAGGACACGAGAGGACACGAGAGGACAAGAGAGGAAAAGAGAGGACAAGAGAAGACACGAGTGTACAAGAGAGGACACGAGAGGACAAGAGAGGACACAAGAGGACACAAGAGGACACAAGAGGAAAAGAGAGGACACAAGAGGAAAAGAGAGGACACAAGAGGAAAAGAGAGGAAAAGAGAGCACAAGAGAGCACAAGAGAGGAAAAGAGAGGACACGAGAGGACACGAGAGGACACGAGAGGACACAAGGACAAGAGAGGACACGAGAGGACACGAGAGGACAAGAGAGGACACGAGAGGACACGAGAGGACAAGAGAGGAAAAGAGAGCAAAAGAGAGGACAAGAGAGGACACGAGAGGACAAGAGATGACACGAGGACAAGAGAGGACACGAGAGGACAAGAGAGGATGAAAGAGACAACCGTTCGAGTTCACAGTATTAAATAAAGTAGAGCATCAGACTACAAACATCAAACCAAACATGAATATTTATATTTTCACTGAGAAAAGCAACTAAAAATCACGAAGAAATGTTTGTTATGTCATTTAATTGACGGACGTGACTTTAAATGACTCAACGTTGACTTTAGGTTTCACTGGGGACACGATCAGAAACATGGAGACCAGGCTGCTGTGACGCACTTTGTGTTCTGCGTGTTTATGTTCATGGTCCTGATAGAACCGTGTGGTTAGCATTTCAGCGTAGCCTCCATTGTCCTGCGTTACAGCTGCTTTCACAAACACTGGTGATAAACAAGAGAAGAAGAGTTTGATGGTTTGAGCTGAGAGAGTTCACAGGAGATCTAGTGAGGCTGTATCCAGGTCAGTGTTTCAGGCCTGAGAAGAGAGCTGCAGCTGCAGGTCAGGGCAGGTAAGGGCACTTTGTCTGCATTCAGCCGGGCGATAAAGGCCACCGTGTAAAAGGAGAAAGGCTATCAGATAGTGGGGGCCAGCCACCGTGGCAGAAGTCAAGCGCTTCTGAAAGGCTCCGTCTCCGCGCTCTCCGCCTCAGCGTGAGAGAAACCCCGGCGTCCTGGCGGAGAGATGGCTTTTAAAGAGAGCCCAGATTACAGCGTCATATAGTCGCTCGGAGATACACCCTTCTTTTCTTTCCCCGTTTGTCTCACTTTCAATCGCTTACAACCACTTTCCCCGAGCCCGCTGGGCCCGTCCATGCACAAGCTTGTCAGCTCTTCAATAGCTTTTGTCTACGCAGGACTCAAACAAGATAGGCCGCCTTTGACTCCTTCCCCCCGTCTCTCCTTGGATAAATATTTCACCTGTCACAAAGCCGAGCACGCTGGGCTCGTCACTGCAAGAGAAGGACGTTTTCCGAACGTAAAGCAGGAGGAGATGGGGGGGTTATTCAAGTTCACAAAGTCCTGATGCTTCTCTGTACATGCTGTCATTTGCATAGCCTTTCATTCACTGGCATCTCACTGTGCTTCGTGGTATTGTGAAGCCATCTCCAACTTAAAACGACTCCCCGTACAAAAGCTTTAGAGCACAAGCTCCCTAATGAGTGATGGCATAAAAGAGCGGAGGCATTACTTTATTTTTGGATCAGACGCTTTGATATATCAAAAGCACACACATCAATAATCCTCTTCTCTCGACAACAACAGGGAGAGAAGCTCTGAGAGAAGTAAGCGCTCCACTTTCTGACTCGTCCCTCGTCTTCACACTCCCAGGTGCCCTTGAGTTGAGCAACAAACAAAAAGCCAATGTTCGCATCAAAGCCGGCGTTCAATGGCGACCTGGGAGCACACGAGGAGACGGCTGCGGCGGAGGCGCTGCTTCGCGACACGAGAGACGCTTGACTCAAAGTGAAGAAGAGTATGAGCTGAGCTGAGCCCACACACGGTCCTGCTGCACCACGTGTGGATTCATCCGCCGCTGGAAATAGTCCCGAAAAAATGCACCAATGTTTCCTCCTTGTTCTAAGACAAACTTCAGTGAGCAGCTGTTCACTTAAGTTAAATCAGACAACGTATCTACGGGCTGCGTCTGTCCCTAAGGTCATCACTTCATCACTTCATCACTTCATCACTGTCTCATAATGAATGTATGAATTCTTGAGTTATGAGCCAAAAACATGTTTTCATCAAGTCAACGTTTGGAAGACCCCTCAAGGTGTTTCTGAGATGTCACCTTCACAAGAAAGGGAGGGACGTGAGGTCACAGTGACCTTTGACCCCCCCCCAAATCTAATCAGTTCATCCTCGAGTCCAAGTGGACGTTTGAGACACATCTAAAGACGTTCCTCAGATATTGTTCTTTCGAGAACAGCGGAGGGAAAAGAAGCCCAGATTTGAAAAACAAATTCAAACTGGAGATTGTTTCTGTGGGTCGTCGCTCTTCAACTTGAAGACGCTCATCTTAAGACACGAAGCGTGACGTCCTGACGTCTGAGAGGCGCTGTCCCTTCCAGCCCAGAGGCGAGCTTCATTTCATTACCAGCTTGACTGAGTTACCTGTCGCTGCGCCCACCCCCTCCAGCTCCACTGACCTCTAAGGTCTAAATCTGTCCTCCGCTGCTGCTTGGCCTCCTTATGTCCAAATGGCCCGACATGGAAGACGTCAGCTCTAACATGTACAATAATAACTTTATTATATATGTAATAACTCAATTCACCCACCAAACCTCATTGAAGATTTTGCACGTTTAAGCCGAACATCAGATTTGAGATTTTCTTACGTTTCATTGCTTTTAGTTGTGAAGTTAATTCAGTACTCGAACATTATTTTCATGTCAGATAAAAAATAGAAATAAGCCAATGTGATGTCATGCAATGATGTAAACAAGGCAGGAACATGTATTCATCATAAACTGTGTTTTCACCTCAGACCTCAACAATAACTAGAAAACTCTTCTTATTGCTCCTTTTTAAATCAAATACAATATATATATTTATACAAACAGAGAAGTTAGAAGTGCATGTTGTACTGCAATATATAATAACAACTAATAAAAGATGTATATCACAAAATATACAGGAGTAATGATGTTAATACTGCCCAGTGAACATCTGCAGGTCATATAAGTATAGATTACCTTTGTGTTTGTCCTCCTGTATCTACTGAAGTTGAAACTTTCCCAGCTCTGTTAGCGCTCGACCTCCACGACGCAGCTGCAGGCATGACTCACTGTTTTATTGAAGCTTTTCATTTACATGTGAGTCGTTTAGCCGATGTTATTACAGCAGAATGAACTCCACGTTCCCAGATGAGAGGCTTTAATGCAGCGGCGTCGGGGTCGCTCTCAGCGTCCTGACAATAGATCCAGACGATGATTGATGATTACTGTATGTGCAGCGGAGACATTCCCAAGCTCGGTGTGCTGGGATTCATTTAGCCCATTGTCTGGAGCCCGAGCAGAGGCCTGTGAGAATGGGGACCTGATTAATAATGTTTGTGAAGGACACTCTAAAGAGGGGCTAGTCAGGTCCCTTTGCATGCTCAGAGGGACATTTAACAGCTTGAATTATACATAAATTATGTACACCCACTGCCCCGGGGTTTGGTAGCCTCACAGTCTGTGCTCTTTAAGCTATAGCCCCATATTTTAACCAGACGTCTTGTAGAGAAAATCACAACACAATGCACATATTCCCTTTGATGTCCAGCCCACTGTGTGCAGACACTGAAAGCCCAGGATGGTTTGTTTCCCTGTTGGTTGGAAAAACTACAAGTTCATGGAATTTGGTGTAGAGGTGAAGCACGGGCCGACGATGAAGCCTTCACATTTTGGAGCGGATCTGAATCACGGGGCGGAGACGCGCCTTGGAGGTCTGCGCTGTCCGAGTGGCCTTCTAGTTTTTACAGGGATGGATTTGAGGAATAATGAAGTTATGAAGACGTCTTCGTTCTTGGACAGATCTAAAGGCAGAAGGCTGCTCATGGAACTGTCCTCCCAAGAAGAACAAGAGATGATCGAGTGTCAGCCGAAGAGGAACGAGCGTAACATTGTTAGAGCTGCACAGAGTCAGTGGAGTGCTTACCTTATGCTTACCTTTATGCTTTAAAACACAAACTCGAGCATTTCTGAAGCTTCACCGTCTCTTTAGTGCCGTGTGAAATCTTAAACATTTACAGTAGACTGCAGCACATGACAAAGGCTTTTCTTTAGTTTGGAGAACTTGCTGCTGCTTGTTGTGAAGTTTAAATCGACTTCCTGTGTGTTGACGCAGGAAACACACACTGTGAGTCAGAGTGACAGTGAAATCATGAACTATAATGAAGCTTCATCACTAACAACAAGCAGAAAGTGAAATCTTCCGTCTTCGTCTTCAGGTTGACAGTTTACGAGTTTCAGGCGTCTGCTCCACGACAAACCACCCGCAGTGGTGAAGCTCAGCCCGTCAGCGGTGGAGCGGTGGCCCGGTGGAGCGCAGAAGGATCCGTACCATCAGACAGCGTGGGTGTCTTCATGTGGAGGCCTTGAGCAGCTGACCTCTGGTTAACGCTGCGAGCTTCTCATGTTCTCCGCTCACAAACACACAACAAAACAAACGCCCACCTTTACAACTTTTAACCTTTTGTTTGTCTGGAAACATTCGTCATGGGCTCCAATCAGAGGGGGACATTCCTCAGGTCGCAGTTTGGTATGGTGCATTGTGGGTAAAGAGACCATTAGTCCAACACAAGACACAAGAAATCAACAACAACTCTTTTTTGACGCCATGATGGTTGTGTTTTCGTATTTACATCCTTTACTGAAGTATAAGTACTAATACATGTACAAATACTCCATTAATAGTAAAAGTCCTGCAAACAAATCCTACTGAAGTAAAGTATTAAAGTAAAAGTACTGGTTTAACCACTGCCCTAAAGTTTGTTCTCCAACTTTAATTTTATATTATATTATTAATTGTATATTATATTATTAAATGTATATTATATTATTAATAGTATATTATAAATTGTATATTATAATATTAAATGTATATTATATTATTAATTGTATATTATGTTATTCATTGTATATTATTAATTGTTTATTATTGATTGTATATTATATTATTAAATGTATATTATATTATTAATAGTATATTATAAATAGTATATTATAATATTAAATGTATATTATATTATTAATTTTATGTTATGTTATTGATTGTATATTATTAATTGTTTATTATTGATTGTATATTATATTATTAAATGTATATTATATTATTAATAGTATATTATATTAGTAATTGTATATTATGTTATTAATTGTATATTATATTATTAATTGTATATTATGTTATAATTGTATATTATATTATTAATTGTATATTATGTTATTAATTGTATATTATATTATTAATTGTATATTATATATATATATATATATATATATATATATATATATATATATATATATATATATATATATAGTGTGTTTGTTGCTGTAAATACCAAACTACATCCTCTGTTTCCCAAAGTTTACTCCAGTATTTAGTATGTGCTTAAAACATTGTTACCTCTAAACAACGTTTGCTTTTCACTCTATCTTCCTGCGAAATGTCCCATTTACTTGGTGAAATAGTAAAAACAGCTGGTGAATTTAGGGACCAGCGTCACTGCTGCAGGTGGCTGAAATAAAAGCCGTCCGGCTCTGGTTTGAACCTGTGGAAAGTGTTGACAGCGTCCAAACTCTGAGACGTTAAGCCGAGGAGGATTAGCTATCTGACTTCATCAGCGCCCGGGTTTCGTTTGGAGAAAGGCTTTCGTTTCACACTCTTGTTTTCTCTGCAGCGTTAGTTAAGGCTGGGAGCCTCCTCTACGCCGGGACCACCGATACTAACCCCAACAGAGCATTCGTCACGCACACTCGCGTTTCATAGCAGTATACTGATATCTGAGGGAAAACAAGCAGAGAGTCCTGCTGTCAGGACACTGAAGGTAACCGAGCATGTTGGAGGATTCCTGAAGCCCAGAACTCCAAAACAGTTCAGAAGCTCGCAGCGTTAACCAGAGGTCGCCGGAGCCGACGACACAGAGCAAAGTCCATCCTGCATGTAGGAGTGAACGTCACGCTGCATGTAGGAGTGAACGTCACGCTGCATGTAGGAGTGAACGTCACGCTGCATGTAGGAGTGAACGTCACCCTGCATGTAGGAGTGAACGTCACGCTGCATGTAGGAGTGAACGTCACGCTGCATGTAGTAGTGAACGTCACCCTGCATGTAGTAGTGAACGTCACCCTGCATGTAGGAGTGAACGTCACGCTGCATGTAGGAGTGAACGTCACGCTGCATGTAGTAGTGAACGTCACCCTGCATGTAGGAGTGAACGTCACCCTGCATGTAGGAGTGAACGTCACGCTGCATGTAGGAGTGAAACGTCACGCTGCATGTAGGAGTGAACGTCACGCTGCATGTAGGAGTGAACGTCACCCTGCATGTAGGAGTGAACGTCACGCTGCATGTAGGAGTGAACGTCACGCTGCATGTAGGAGTGAACGTCACGCTGCATGTAGTAGTCAACGTCACCCTGCATGTAGTAGTGAACGTCACCCTGCATGTAGGAGTGAACGTCACGCTGCATGTAGGAGTGAACCTCACCCTGCATGTAGGAGTGAACGTCACGCTGCATGTAGGAGTGAACGTCACGCTGCAATGTAGTAGTTGGCGTCACGCTGCATGTAGTAGTGAACGTCACGCTGCATGTAGGAGTGAACGTCACGCTGCATGTAGGAGTGAACGTCACGCTGCATGTAGGAGTGAACGTCACGCTGCATGTAGGAGTGAACGTCACCCTGCATGTAGGAGTGAACGTCACCGCTGCATGTAGGAGTGAACGTCACGCTGCATGTAGGAGTGAACGTCACGCTGCATGTAGGAGTGAACGTCACGCTGCATGTAGGAGTGAACGTCACGCTGCATGTAGGAGTGAACGTCACGCTGCAATGTAGTAGTGAACGTCACCCTGCATGTAGTAGTGAACGTCACCCTGCATGTAGGAGTGAACGTCACGCTGCATGTAGGAGTGAACCTCACCCTGCATGTAGGAGTGAACGTCACGCTGCATGTAGGAGTGACGTCACGCTGCATGTAGTAGTGAACGTCACGCTGCATGTAGTAGTGAACGTCACGCTGCATGTAGTAGTGAACGTCACGCTGCATGTAGGAGTGAACGTCACGCTGCATGTAGGAGTGAACGTCACGCTGCATGTAGGAGTGAACGTCACGCTGCATGTAGGAGTGAACGTCACCCTGCATGTAGTAGTGAAGGTCACGCTGCATGTAGGAGTGAACGTCACGCTGCATGTAGTAGTGAACGTCACGCTGCATGTAGGAGTGAACGTCACGCTGCATGTAGGAGTGAACGTCACCCTGCATGTAGGAGTGAACGTCACCCTGCATGTAGGAGTGAACGTCACGCTGCATGTAGGAGTGAACGTCACCCTGCATGTAGGAGTGAACGTCACGCTGCATGTAGTAGTGAACGTCACGCTGCATGTAGGAGTGAACGTCACGCTGCATGTAGGAGTGAACGTCACGCTGCATGTAGGAGTGAACGTCACGCTGCATGTAGTAGTGAACGTCACGCTGCATGTAGGAGTGAACGTCACGCTGCATGTAGGAGTGAACGTCACCCTGCATGTAGGAGTGAACGTCACGCTGCATGTAGGAGTGAACGTCACGCTGCATGTAGGAGTGAACGTCACGCTGCATGTAGGAGTGAACGTCACCCTGCATGTAGGAGTGAACGTCACGCTGCATGTAGGAGTGAACGTCACGCTGCATGTAGGAGTGAACGTCACCCTGCATGTAGGAGTGAACGTCACCCTGCATGTAGGAGTGAACGTCACGCTGCATGTAGGAGTGAACGTCACGCTGCATGTAGGAGTGAACGTCACGCTGCATGTTGGAGTGAACGTCACCCTGCATGTAGTAGTGAACGTCACGCTGCATGTAGGAGTGAACGTCACCCTGCATGTAGGAGTGAACGTCACCCTGCATGTAGTAGTGAACGTCACGCTGCATGTAGGAGTGAACGTCACGCTGCATGTAGGAGTGAACCTCACCCTGCATGTAGGAGTGAACGTCACCCTGCATGTAGGAGTGAACGTCACGCTGCATGTAGGAGTGAACGTCACGCTGCATGTAGGAGTGAACGTCACGCTGCATGTAGGAGTGAACGTCACGCTGCATGTAGGAGTGAACGTCACCCTGCATGTAGGAGTGAACGTCACGCTGCATGTAGGAGTGAACGTCACGCTGCATGTAGGAGTGAACGTCACCCTGCATGTAGGAGTGAACGTCACCCTGCATGTAGGAGTGAACGTCACGCTGCATGTAGGAGTGAACGTCACGCTGCATGTAGGAGTGAACGTCACCCTGCATGTAGGAGTGAACGTCACGCTGCATGTAGGAGTGAACGTCACGCTGCATGTAGGAGTGAACGTCACCCTGCATGTAGGAGTGAACGTCACCCTGCATGTAGGAGTGAACGTCACGCTGCATGTAGGAGTGAACGTCACGCTGCATGTTGGAGTGAACGTCACCCTGCATGTAGTAGTGAACGTCACGCTGCATGTAGGAGTGAACGTCACCCTGCATGTAGGAGTGAACGTCACGCTGCATGTAGGAGTGAACGTCACGCTGCATGTAGGAGTGAACGTCACGCTGCATGTAGGAGTGAACGTCACGCTGCATGTAGGAGTGAACGTCACCCTGCATGTAGTAGTGAAGGTCACGCTGCATGTAGGAGTGAACGTCACGCTGCATGTAGTAGTGAACGTCACGCTGCATGTAGGAGTGAACGTCACGCTGCATGTAGGAGTGAACGTCACGCTGCATGTAGTAGTGAACGTCACGCTGCATGTAGTAGTGAACGTCACGCTGCATGTAGTAGTGAACGTCACGCTGCATGTAGGAGTGAACGTCACGCTGCATGTAGGAGTGAACGTCACGCTGCATGTAGGAGTGAACGTCACGCTGCATGTAGGAGTGAACGTCACCCTGCATGTAGTAGTGAAGGTCACGCTGCATGTAGGAGTGAACGTCACGCTGCATGTAGTAGTGAACGTCACGCTGCATGTAGGAGTGAACGTCACGCTGCATGTAGGAGTGAACGTCACCCTGCATGTAGGAGTGAACGTCACCCTGCATGTAGGAGTGAACGTCACGCTGCATGTAGGAGTGAACGTCACCCTGCATGTAGGAGTGAACGTCACGCTGCATGTAGTAGTGAACGTCACGCTGCATGTAGGAGTGAACGTCACGCTGCATGTAGGAGTGAACGTCACCCTGCATGTAGGAGTGAACGTCACGCTGCATGTAGGAGTGAACGTCACGCTGCATGTAGGAGTGAACGTCACGCTGCATGTAGGAGTGAACGTCACCCTGCATGTAGGAGTGAACGTCACGCTGCATGTAGGAGTGAACGTCACGCTGCATGTAGGAGTGAACGTCACCCTGCATGTAGGAGTGAACGTCACCCTGCATGTAGGAGTGAACGTCACGCTGCATGTAGGAGTGAACATCACGCTGCATGTAGGAGTGAACGTCACGCTGCATGTAGGAGTGAACGTCACGCTGCATGTAGGAGTGAACGTCACCCTGCATGTAGGAGTGAACGTCACGCTGCATGTAGGAGTGAACGTCACGCTGCATGTAGGAGTGAACGTCACGCTGCATGTAGTAGTCAACGTCACCCTGCATGTAGTAGTGCAGGTGGCTGAAATAAAAGCCGTCCGGCTCTGGTTTGAACCTGTGGAAAGTGTTGACAGCGTCCAAACTCTGAGACGTTAAGCCGAGGAGGATTAGCTATCTGACTTCATCAGCGCCCGGGTTTCGTTTGGAGAAAGGCTTTCGTTTCACACTCTTGTTTTCTCTGCAGCGTTAGTTAAGGCTGGGAGCCTCCTCTACGCCGGGACCACCGATACTAACCCCAACAGAGCATTCGTCACGCACACTCGCGTTTCATAGCAGTATACTGATATCTGAGGGAAAACAAGCAGAGAGTCCTGCTGTCAGGACACTGAAGGTAACCGAGCATGTTGGAGGATTCCTGAAACCCTAGTGAAGGTCACGCTGCATGTAGGAGTGAACGTCACGCTGCATGTAGGAGTGAACGTCACGCTGCATGTAGTAGTGAACGTCACGCTGCATGTAGGAGTGAACGTCACGCTGCATGTAGGAGTGAACGTCACCCTGCATGTAGGAGTGAACGTCACCCTGCATGTAGGAGTGAACGTCACGCTGCATGTAGGAGTGAACGTCACCCTGCATGTAGGAGTGAACGTCACGCTGCATGTAGTAGTGAACGTCACGCTGCATGTAGGAGTGAACGTCACGCTGCATGTAGGAGTGAACGTCACGCTGCATGTAGGAGTGAACGTCACGCTGCATGTAGTAGTGAACGTCACGCTGCATGTAGGAGTGAACGTCACGCTGCATGTAGGAGTGAACGTCACCCTGCATGTAGGAGTGAACGTCACGCTGCATGTAGGAGTGAACGTCACGCTGCATGTAGGAGTGAACGTCACGCTGCATGTAGGAGTGAACGTCACCCCTGCATGTAGGAGTGAACGTCACGCTGCATGTAGGAGTGAACGTCACGCTGCATGTAGGAGTGAACGTCACCCTGCATGTAGGAGTGAACGTCACCCTGCATGTAGGAGTGAACGTCACGCTGCATGTAGGAGTGAACGTCACGCTGCATGTAGGAGTGAACGTCACGCTGCATGTTGGAGTGAACGTCACCCTGCATGTAGTAGTGAACGTCACGCTGCATGTAGGAGTGAACGTCACCCTGCATGTAGGAGTGAACGTCACCCTGCATGTAGTAGTGAACGTCACGCTGCATGTAGGAGTGAACGTCACGCTGCATGTAGGAGTGAACCTCACCCTGCATGTAGGAGTGAACGTCACCCTGCATGTAGGAGTGAACGTCACGCTGCATGTAGGAGTGAACGTCACGCTGCATGTAGGAGTGAACGTCACGCTGCATGTAAGGAGTGAACGTCACGCTGCATGTAGGAGTGAACGTCACCCTGCATGTAGGAGTGAACGTCACGCTGCATGTAGGAGTGAACGTCACGCTGCATGTAGGAGTGAACGTCACCCTGCATGTAGGAGTGAACGTCACCCTGCATGTAGGAGTGAACGTCACGCTGCATGTAGGAGTGAACGTCACGCTGCATGTAGGAGTGAACGTCACCCTGCATGTAGGAGTGAACGTCACGCTGCATGTAGGAGTGAACGTCACGCTGCATGTAGGAGTGAACGTCACCCTGCATGTAGGAGTGAACGTCACCCTGCATGTAGGAGTGAACGTCACGCTGCATGTAGGAGTGAACGTCACGCTGCATGTTGGAGTGAACGTCACCCTGCATGTAGTAGTGAACGTCACGCTGCATGTAGGAGTGAACGTCACCCTGCATGTAGGAGTGAACGTCACGCTGCATGTAGGAGTGAACGTCACGCTGCATGTAGGAGTGAACGTCACGCTGCATGTAGGAGTGAACGTCACGCTGCATGTAGGAGTGAACGTCACCCTGCATGTAGTAGTGAAGGTCACGCTGCATGTAGGAGTGAACGTCACGCTGCATGTAGTAGTGAACGTCACGCTGCATGTAGGAGTGAACGTCACGCTGCATGTAGGAGTGAACGTCACGCTGCATGTAGTAGTGAACGTCACGCTGCATGTAGTAGTGAACGTCACGCTGCATGTAGTAGTGAACGTCACGCTGCATGTAGGAGTGAACGTCACGCTGCATGTAGGAGTGAACGTCACGCTGCATGTAGGAGTGAACGTCACGCTGCATGTAGGAGTGAACGTCACCCTGCATGTAGTAGTGAAGGTCACGCTGCATGTAGGAGTGAACGTCACGCTGCATGTAGTAGTGAACGTCACGCTGCATGTAGGAGTGAACGTCACGCTGCATGTAGGAGTGAACGTCACCCTGCATGTAGGAGTGAACGTCACCCTGCATGTAGGAGTGAACGTCACGCTGCATGTAGGAGTGAACGTCACCCTGCATGTAGGAGTGAACGTCACGCTGCATGTAGTGAACGTCACCCTGTCATGTAGGAGTGAACGTCACGCTGCATGTAGGAGTGAACGTCACGCCTGCATGTAGGAGTGAACGTCACCTGCATGTAGGAGTGAACGTCACGCTGCATGTAGGAGTGAACGTCACGCTGCATGTAGGAGTGAACGTCACCCTGCATGTAGGAGTGAACGTCAACCTGCATGTAGGAGTGAACGTCACGCTGCATGTAGGAGTGAACGTCACCGCTGCATGTAGGAGTGAACGTCACCCTGCATGTAGGAGTGAACGTCACGCTGCATGTAGGAGTGAACATCACGCTGCATGTAGGAGTGAACGTCACGCTGGCATGTTAGGAGTGAACGTCACCCTGCATGTAGTAGTGAACGTCACGCTGCATGTAGGAGTGAACGTCACGCTGCATGTAGGAGTGAACGTCACCCTGCATGTAGTAGTGAACGTCACTGCATGTGAAGGTCACGCTGCATGTAGGAGTGAACGTCACGCTGCATGTAGTAGTGAACGTCACGCTGCATGTAGGAGTGAACGTCACGCTGCATGTAGGAGTGAACGTCACGCTGCATGTAGGAGTGAACGTCACGCTGCATGTAGGAGTGAACGTCACCCTGCATGTAGGAGTGAACGTCACGCTGCATGTAGGAGTGAACGTCACGCTGCATGTAGGAGTGAACGTCACCCTGCATGTAGGAGTGAACGTCACCCTGCATGTAGGAGTGAACGTCACGCTGCATGTAGGAGTGAACGTCACGCTGCATGTAGGAGTGAACGTCACCCTGCATGTAGGAGTGAACGTCACGCTGCATGTAGGAGTGAAACGTCACGCTGCATGTAGGAGTGAACGTCACCCTGCATGTAGGAGTGAACGTCACGCTGCATGTAGGAGTGAACGTCACGCTGCATGTTAGGAGTGAACGTCACCCTGCATGTAGGAGTGAACGTCACGCTGCATGTAGGAGTGAACGTCACCCTGCATGTAGGAGTGAACGTCACGCTGCATGTAGGAGTGAACGTCACCCTGCATGTAGGAGTGAACGTCACCCTGCATGTAGGAGTGAACGTCACCCTGCATGTAGGAGTGAACGTCACGCTGCATGTAGGAGTGAACGTCACCCTGCATGTAGGAGTGAACGTCACGCTGCATGTAGGAGTGAACGTCACCCTGCATGTAGGAGTGACGTCACGCTGCATGTAGGAGGAACGTCACCCTGCATGTAGGATGGAACGTCACGCTGCATGTAGGAGTGAACGTCACCCTGCATGTAGGAGTGAACGTCCGCTGCATGTAGGAGTGAACGTCACGCCTGCATGTAGGAGTGAACGTCACGCTGCATGTAGGAGTGAACGTCACGCTGCATGGTAGGAGTGAACGTCACCCTGCATGTAGGAGTGAACGTCACGCTGCATGTAGGAGTGAAGCGTCACCCTGCATGTAGGAGTGAACGTCACGCTGCATGTAGGAGTGAACGTCACCCTGCATGTAGGAGTGAACGTCACGCTGCATGTAGGAGTGAACGTCACCCTGCATGTAGTAGTGAACGTCACGCTGCATGTAGGAGTGAACGTCACCCTGCATGTAGTAGTGAACGTCACGCTGCATGTAGTAGTGAACGTCACGCTGCATGTAGGAGTGAACGTCACCCTGCATGTAGGAGTGAACGTCACGCTGCATGTAGGAGTGAACGTCACCCTGCATGTAGGAGTGAACGTCACGCTGCATGTAGAGTGAACGTCACCTGCATGTAGGAGTGAACGTCACGCTGCATGTAGGATGTGGAACGTCACGCTGCATGAGGAGTGAACGTCACCCTGCATGTAGGAGTGAACGTCACCCTGCATGTAGTAGTGAACGTCACGCTGCATGTAGGAGTGAACGTCACCCTGCATGTAGGAGTGAACGTCACGCTGCATGTAGGAGTGAACGTCACGCTGCATGTAGGAGTGAACGTCACCCTGCATGTAAGGAGTGAACGTCACCCTGCATGTAGGAGTGAACGTCACGCGCATGTAGGAGTGAACGTCACGCTGCATGTAGGAGTGACGTCACGCTGCATGTTGGAGTGAACGTCACCCTGCATGTAGTAGTGAACGTCACAGCTGCATGTAGGAGTGAACGTCACCCTGCATGTAGTAGTGAACGTCACGCTGCATGTAGGAGTGAACGTCACGCTGCATGTAGGAGTGAACCTCACCCTGCATGTAGGAGTGAACGTCACGCTGCATGTAGGAGTGAACGTCACCTGCATGTAGGAGTGAACGTCACGCTGCATGTAGGAGTGAACGTCACGCTGCATGTAGGAGTGAACGTCACCCTGCATGTAGGAGTGAACGTCACGCGCATGTAGGAGTGAACGTCACGCTGCATGTAGGAGTGAACGTCACCCTGCATGTAGGAGTGAACGTCACGCTGCATGTAGGAGTGAACGTCACCCTGCATGTAGGAGTGAACGTCACGCTGCATGTAGGAGTGAAACGGCCACCCTGCATGTAGGAGTGAACGTCACGCTGCTTAGGAGTGAACGTCACCCTGCATGTAGGAGTGAACGTCACGCTGCATGTAGGAGGTGAACGTCACCCTGCATGTAGGAGTGAACGTCACGCTGCATGTAGGAGTGAACGTCACCCTGCATGTAGTAGTGAACTTCACGCTGCATGTAGGAGTGAACGTCACCCTGCATGTAGGAGTGAACGTCACGCTGCAGGTAGGAGTGAACGTCACGCTGCATGTAGGAGTGAACGTCACGCTGCTGTAAGGAGTGAACGTCACGCTGCATGTAGTAGTGGAACGTCACGCTGCATGTAGGAGTGAACGTCACGCTGCATGTAGGAGTGAACGTCACCCTGCATGTAGGAGTGAACGTCACGCTGCATGTAGGAGTGAACGTCACCCTGCATGTAGGAGTGAACGTCACGCTGCATGTAGGAGTGAACGTCACCTGCATGTAGTAGTCAACGTCACGCTGCATGTAGGAGTGAACGTCACCCTGCATGTAGGAGTGAACGTCACGCTGCATGTAGGAGTGAACGTCACGCTGCATGTAGGAGTGAACGTCACGCTGCATGTAGGAGTGAACGTCACGCTGCATGTAGGAGTGAACGTCACGCTGCATGTAGTAGTGAACGTCACGCTGCATGTAGGAGTGAACGTCACGCTGCATGTAGGAGTGAACGTCACCCTGCATGTAGGAGTGAACGTCACGCTGCATGTAGGAGTGAACGTCACCCTGCATGTAGGAGTGAACGTCACGCTGCATGTAGGAGTGAACGTCACCCTGCATGTAGTAGTGAACGTCACGCTGCATGTAGGAGTGAACGTCACGCTGCATGTAGGAGTGAACGTCACGCTGCATGTAGGAGTGAACGTCACGCTGGCATGTAGGAGTGAACGTCACGCTGCATGTAGGAGTGAACGTCACGCTGCATGTAGGAGTGAACGTCACGCTGCATGTAGTAGTGAACGTCACGCTGCATGTAGGAGTGAACGTCACGCTGCATGTAGGAGTGAACGTCACCCTGCATGTAGGAGTGAACGTCACGCTGCATGTAGGAGTGAACGTCACCCTGCATGTAGGAGTGAACGTCACGCTGCATGTAGGAGTGAACGTCACCCTGCATGTAGGAGTGAACGTCACCGCTGCATGTAGGAGTGAACGTCACGCTGCATGTAGGAGTGAACGTCACCCTGCATGTAGGAGTGAACGTCACCTGCATGTAGGAGTGAACGTCACGCTGCATGTAGGAGTGAACGTCACGCTGCATGTAGGAGTGAACGTCACGCTGCATGTAGGAGTGAACGTCACGCTGCATGTAGGAGTGAACGTCACGCTGCATGTAGGAGTGAACGTCACCCTGCATGTAGGAGTGAACGTCACGCTGCATGTAGGAGTGAACGTCACGCTGCATGTAGGAGTGAACGTCACGCCTGCATGTAGGAGTGAACGTCACGCTGCATTGTAGGATGTGAACGTCACCCTGCATTGTAGGGTGAACGTCACGCTGCATGTAGGATCGTGAACGTCCACGCTGCATGTAGGGAGTGAACGTCACCCTGCATTTAGGATGTGAACGTCACGCTGCATGTAGGAGTGAACGTCACCCTGCATGTAGGAGTGAACGTACCCTGCATGTAGGAGTGAACGTCACCCTGCATGTAGGAGTGAACGTCACGCTGCATGTAGGAGTGAACGTCACCCTGCATGTAGTAGTGAACGTCACGCTGCATGTAGGAGTGAACGTCACCCTGCATGTAGGACGTGAACGTCACGCTGCATGTAGGAGGTGAACGTCACGCTGCATGTAGGAGTGACGTCACGCTGCATGTAGAGTGAACGTCACGCTGCATGTAGGATGTGAACGTCACGCTGCAATGTAGGATGTGAAACGTCACGCTGCATGTAGGAGTGAACGTCCCCTGCATGTAGGAGTGAACGTCACGCTGCATGTAGGAGTGAACGTCACCCTGCATGTAGGAGTGAACGTCACGCTGCATGTAGGATGTGAACGTCACCCTGCATGTAGTAGTGAACGTCACGCTGCATGTAGGAGTGAACGTCACCCTGCATGTAGGAGTGAACGTCACGCTGCATGTAGGAGTGAACGTCACCCTGCATGTAGGAGTGAACGTCACGCTGCATGTAGGAGTGAACGTCACGCTGCATGTAGGAGTGAACGTCACCCTGCATGTAGTAGTGAACGTCACGCTGCATGTAGTAGTGAACGTCACCCTGCATGTAGTAGTGAACGTCACGCTGCATGTAGTAGTGAACGTCACGCTGCATGTAGTAGTGAACGTCACGCTGCATGTAGGAGTGAACGTCACCCTGCATGTAGGAGTGAACGTCACGCTGCATGTAGGAGTGAACGTCACCCTGCATGTAGTAGTGAACGTCACGCTGCATGTAGGAGTGAACGTCACCCTGCATGTAGGAGTGAACGTCACGCTGCATGTAGGAGTGAACGTCACCCTGCATGTAGGAGTGAACGTCACGCTGCATGTAGGAGTGAACGTCACGCTGCATGTAGGAGTGAACGTCACCCTGCATGTAGTAGTGAACGTCACCCTGCATGTAGTAGTGAACGTCACGCTGCATGTAGTAGTGAACGTCACCCTGCATGTAGTAGTGAACGTCACCCTGCATGTAGGAGTGAACGTCACGCTGCATGTAGTAGTGAACGTCACGCTGCATGTAGGAGTGAACGTCACCCTGCATGTAGGAGGTGAACGTCACGCTGCATCCCATTTATTTACAGTACGTAGCTTTAAGACTGGAATGTAGTCTTTATATTTATATAAATATATATTTAATGTACAGATGATCTCCCAAAGAGAACATGTCTGCGTGTGTTGTATAAATCAATGAGAAGTAAGCTGTGTTGTGGTTCAACTGTGTTGGGTTGTGCATCATATCTTTACCCCAGTATGTTTGTGCACGTTTAGATCACCACAAACCTCCTAAACCCAAACTCCCGAAGAGGCTGCAGAGAAAGCTGCACTAACCTTGACGATCAGGGAGGAACACGTAGAGACACAACATGAAAGGAAAGACCGGACCCATCATGTTCTCGATGTTTGTGCTGCATGCAGTATGACATCAGCCACTTAGAGAGAGATTAACCCCGTCAACCCCGATGCTCGGGATGAAAGGAGCTCCGTGTTTGTGCTCCGCCGTGCACCAAAGCGATGGCAGCAGAAGCTGCACGACACCTGTACGGCTCGCTCTGCAGAAAGAGAGAAGCATGTGAACCCCGACCATCACATAGGCTGCTGTCAACACCCCAGGGCTTAGAAATGGGAACTGGACCAGAAAGGCCAAAAAACACCGGGAGGGGAAGGGTGGAGGCGGGTGGAGGGGAGGGGGGGACATGCTTATGTTGGACAGCTGGATGATACCGAGGAGGGACGGTTCAGACCGGAGGGAGTCCTGCAGCGTCAGTCAACACCCACATACAGGAGAACATATATTATATATATATATTATATATAATACGTTGTTGCAGAATGGTCCTTTAGCTGTCATGGTGACACATCAGGCATCTGATTCATCGTCTGCTCCGGTGTTACTATGAAATGTTGCAGGAATGTGATTAATGTGAAGTTGTGAGGATGAAAGAGAAACAACGTCCAAACACCGACATTGTTACTGGTGTATTAAAACAAAAGAGAAGATCTGAGGCTCGTGTTACAGTCAGTGTGTGGATAATAAAGTTTGGGGCGTTCAGGGACACGTGGAAGTCTTACTGGCTGTCGGTCAGCAGGAAAGAGACTCTGAAAAGTAATGAAATATATTATTTTACTTCCTTTATTGTTTACGTGTCTTCAGTGCAGGCTCAGCCACCAAGAAGACGCATGAGAGAGAATTAAAGTGGGTTCGAGCAAATCATCAAACAAGCGAGTGAGCTTTTATTTTGGTGACTGGTGCAAATCTGTCAGTTTGTTGCAGCGTTGTAACTAAAAGCAGCTTCACCAGGTTTGGTTTTGTGCATTAAAGTAAAAGAGACGATGATTCTTGTAAATGTTTCTTTAAAGCACCAGAAGTGATAAGTCTTTTAATTATATCCACATATGTGTATCCATGTCACACTGCACCTGATGAGGTTTAAAAACAACACATGTAAGAGAAATAAAACTTCTTTTTAAACAAAGAAGAAGAAAAGACATCAGGAGAAAACTAAATGCAGTTTCAGCTTAAAGGCAGTGTTGTGCCTTTATTTTGTAGTAATGTGTGTAGAGATGACCTGATGCTGCCCCCCGGGTCGCTCCTCAAGCAGGGGACGAGCCCCCCCCTCCCCCTCCCCGTCCACCAACAACAACAACCTCCAGACCCTGAGAGATTCTTCAGCATCTTCAGCGTGATGCATGAACATCTCTGTGTGGCTCGTGCAGGGAGGGGCTGCAGCAGTACATTAGTCCACACCTTCGTACGGGACCTTAAATAAACTTTACATGCATTGAGTCACTGGTGACTTGGTAGATTAGATGTTATATAAGATGTATATCTGTTACAGGAGATGAATGTGGCTCGTGCTGCTCAGTCTACTGAAGTCTAACTCTCATTCTTTCTCTTTAGAATATTTCCACATGCATGGAGAGAAAAGCAGAGATTAAAGGAATGTTTTCCTCCTTTTTAAAGTTCCCTACATGTGAGTTCATCTGAAGAGTGCGAGGACAGGGTGAGGGGGGGGGGGGGCTTCATTCATGGGGCTTGAGGCCTCCTTTGTCTCCATGGCAGGTGCTTCTAATCCCGCTGTCAGAGTCGGGCTGGACAAGATGTTTGGACAAGCCTGCGCTCAGAAGCCCTGTTTCACGTAGACCCCACCACACACACATATTAGCCCCCACCCCCCTCCAAACATGTGATATGATGCACGCCGCACGGTAGAGTCATGCCTGATTATCTGGTGAGAAAGAGAGAAAGAATCTAGTCACGTCGATGATCGAGCATCAGCAGGTCGGCTGCATGTTAAACATACATATATATTATAATACATATATATTATAATATATATATATTATAATTATATATGTATGTATATATATATATAGTACATATATATATATATTATAATACATATATATTATAATATATATATATTATAATATATATGTATGTATATATATATATATATATATATATATACATATATATATATATTATAATACATATATATATTATAATATATATATATATATATATTATAATATATATATATTATAATATATATATATAATGTGTATATATATATATATATATACATATATCTATATATATATATATATATATATATATATACACATACATATATATTATAATATATATATATATATATATATATGTGTATATATATATATATATATATATATATATATACACATATATATTCATGTTGCACCTCATCACTTTTCTTCTTCTGGAACCAGTTTGTGAGTAGATGTGTTTGAGAGGAACAATCGTCTGCTTCCCTTTCAGTCGTCTTGACCTTCCCTCAGGGCCCCCCCCCCCCCCCGTCCAATGAGCGTCCTGGACTCTGACTTCTCTGTTGGCGCTTCATTGTGCGATGGTCGGCTGGAGATGTGGCGGAGTAAAGAGGCCGGCTTGTCATCGGCACTTTCACCTCCTCCATTCTATGTATTCTTGTTGTTCCCTGTAATAATAACGCCATTGATTTTGCCCTCAGGGGTCAAGCGCCGACCTCTAAACCGCCCTCTTTTGTTTAATACCCACATTACAAGCTCAGCCCGTTAATCCGCTGTCCGACGTGTTGGAGGTCAGGAGGAGACGTGGAGACGTGGAGGATACCAGCTCGCTGAAAATCCTTGGGAAGTTTTTTTCTCGGTGTTAACCTGGTTTCTGGCTGCCAATGGTGGTCTATTTTTGGGGGGGAGAAGGGGCCGCTGCTTTATTTTGGATTCCTGGTGGCCCGGCTGCTCAGCCCGAGGTCTCCGATAACCCAATTTGAGTTGACTTTGCCCGTTCAGGGAGAGCCGTGGCCCGGGGCTAAACTCTGTTATAATTCAAGTAATACAATGAAGTCAAACATCAGCCTATCTATCCACGCTGCCACGCACGCACGTATGCACACTGACACACATGATCACACCCTGAGAATCCAGCTCCTCTAAAAGCTCCGCTGCACCGAGCACGATCGATAGCACAGTTCAGCTCTCAAGGCGGCGGGACCTTTTAGTGCAGCTTTTATGAGAAATGCAGTTTATTTATTCATTTAATTATCAGACGTAACGTTTCCTGTGATGTGATGCAGAAATCTGTCACAACAAAGTGTAAAAGGTTCAAGACACTCCCCGGTGAGAGTTAAAAGCAAGATTTCGTGGGGAGAAATGGGTAATTTACCTTAAACAAGATGTACAGCCAACAAAACCTTGTGACAGCAACTTCTTCCATGTCATCTTGGATTTGTGCGATTGTCAAATGTTTCCTGATCGGAAAACACAAATAGATCAAACTTCAGTTCACAAAGTCCAATGAGAGCACTCGAAATAACCAACAACAAATCTAAAACCCAAAGAAATCCAGTTTATAAAGATATAAAACAGCAGATCGTTGTTGACATGACTGCCTGGAAGATTCACAAACTGTTTTGAAAAGATGAATCTATAAACCAACTAATCGATCCAGCAGTACATTTATTTCACATTAACCCAGTGTGTGCAGTTAATAATCACTTCTTGCGTAAGTAATTATATTATTGTGTAACATCGTGTTTGCTGAGTCTGACCCCAATTATTGTGGCAGCTTATAGAAAACCGGGTGACCTACATGTGCAGAGTAGTGAGGTCCTGTAACTGAGCAGCACATCCAGCCTGGAAACATTAACGTCTCAGATGTTCCATTAAATGACGTCAAAACCGTCTCCCATCAAAGTTCCCTCACAGCCGACTGCAATCCCTAAACTGCAGAATTAAATACGGCAACGCGATGCACCAGGAACTACCTGCTGCGTGATGATGCATCAAAGCACTGTGGTCAAAGTGATCAACCCCAAACATAAGCATGAAACAGTTTAATAAAGCAGGAGTTCAGCTTGAGTATTAAATAACTTAGACTGTGAGAAGTGGACGTGGCCACAGTGAAGTCACACATTACTTTGCAAGCCTGAAGTTTGGTATTTTGTCCGTCGCCATCTTGTTTTCGGGGAGCTTGATGTGACCGTATTAGACGAGAAGCAGCCAGGTACCGTTAGCATAGCAAAGCTAACAACTAGCTTGGTGCATCCGCAATTCCCAGAAAAATGACCAGAAAACTCTTTAGAGCGTCTTTTAGTGCATCAGTGACCTGTCAATCACAGGAAGCCCCGCCCTAAAGCAGACACTGCTTTATCCTCTATTTTAAATGTTTCCATAAGTTACTAAATGAACATCATGTGTCATCATGTGTCTCCTGCTGCTGGATGTTACAGAGGAGTCTCCTCCTGCTGGATGTTACAGAGGAGTCTCCTCCTGCTAGATGTTACAGAGGAGTCTCCTCCTGCTGGATGTTACAGAGGAGTCTCCTGCTGCTGGATGTTACAGAGGAGTCTCCTCCTGCTGGATGTTACAGAGGAGTCTCCTCCTGCTGGATGTTACAGAGGAGTCTCCTCCTGCTGGATGTTACAGAGGAGTCTCCTCCTGCTGGATGTTACAGAGGAGTCTCCTCCTGCTAGATGTTACAGAGGAGTCTCCTCCTGCTGGATGTTACAGAGGAGTCTCCTGCTGCTGGATGTTACAGAGGAGTCTCCTGCTGCTGGATGTTACAGAGGAGTCTCCTCCTGCTGGATGTTACAGAGGAGTCTCCTGCTGGATGTTACAGAGGAGTCTCCTCCTGCTGGATGTTACAGAGGAGTCTCCTGCTGGATGTTACAGAGGAGTCTCCTGCTGGATGTTACAGAGGAGTCTCCTCCTGCTGGATGTTACAGAGGAGTCTCCACCTGCTGGATGTTACAGAGGAGTCTCCTCCTGCTGGATGTTACAGAGGAGTCTCCTCCTGCTGGATGTTACAGAGGAGTCTCCTGCTGGATGTTACAGAGGAGTCTCCTGCTGCCGGATGTTACAGAGGAGTCTCCTGCTGGATGTTACAGAGGAGTCTCCTGCTGGATGTTACAGAGGAGTCTCCTGCTGCTGGATGTTACAGAGGAGTCTCCTCCTGCTGGATGTTACAGAGGAGTCTCCTGCTGGATGTTACAGAGGAGTCTCCTGCTGCCGGATGTTACAGAGGAGTCTCCTGCTGGATGTTACAGAGGAGTCTCCTGCTGCTGGATGTTACAGAGGAGTCTCCTCCTGCTGGATGTTACAGAGGAGTCTCCACCTGCTGGATGTTACAGAGGAGTCTCCTCCTGCTGGATGTTACAGAGGAGTCTCCTCCTGCTGGATGTTACAGAGGAGTCTCCTGCTGGATGTTACAGAGGAGTCTCCTCCTGCTGGATGTTACAGAGGAGTCTCCTCCTGCTGGATGTTACAGAGGAGTCTCCTCCTGCTGGATGTTACAGAGGAGTCTCCCCCTGCTAGATGTTACAGAGGAGTCTCCTCCTGCTGAGATGTTACAGAGGAGTCCTCCTGCTGGATGTTACAGAGGAGTCTGCTGGATGTGACAGAGGAGTCTCCTGCTGGATGTTACAAAAGAGTCTCCTCCTGCTGGATGTTACAGAGGAGTCTGCTGGATGTTACAGAGGAGTCTGCTGGATGTTACAGAGGAGTCGCCTCCTGCTGGATGTTACAGAGGAGTCTCCTCCTGCTGGATGTTACAGAGGAGTCTCCCCCTGCTAGATGTTACAGAGGAGTCTCCTCCTGCTGGATGTTACAGAGGAGTCTCCTGCTGGATGTTACAGAGGAGTCTCCTCCTGCTGGATGTTACAGAGGAGTCTCCTCCTGCTGGATGTTACAGAGGAGTCTCCTCCTGCTGGATGTTACAGAGGAGTCTCCTCCTGCTAGATGTTACAGAGGAGTCTCCTCTGCTGGATGTTACAGAGGAGTCTCCTCCTGCTGGATGTTACAGAGGAGTCTCCTCCTGCTGGATGTTACAGAGGAGTCTCCTCCTGCTGGATGTTACAGAGGAGTCTCCTCCTGCTGGATGTTACAGAGGAGTCTCCTGCTGGATGTTACAGAGAGTCTCCTCCTGCTGGATGTTACAGAGGAGTCTGCTGGGATGTTACAGAGGAGTCTGCTGGATGTTACAGAGGAGTCTCCTGCTGGATGTTACAGAGGAGTCTCCTCCTGCTGGATGTTACAGAGGAGTCTCCTCCTGCTGGATGTTACAGAGGAGTCTCCTGCTGCTGGATGTTACAGAGGAGTCTCCTCCTGGATGTTACAGAGGAGTCTCCTGCTGGATGTTACAGAGGAGTCTCCTCCTGCTGGATGTTACAGAGGAGTCTCCTCCTGCTGGATGTTACAGAGGAGTCCTCCTGCTGGATGTTACAGAGGAGTCTCCTCCTGCTGGATGTTACAGAGGAGTCTCCTCCTGCTGGATGTTACAGAGGAGTCTCCTGCTGGATGTTACAGAGGAGTCTCCTGCTGGATGTTACAGAGGAGTCTCCTCCTGCTGGATGTTACAGAGGAGTCTCCTCCTGCTGGATGTTACAGAGGAGTCTCCTCCTGCTGGATGTTACAGAGGAGTCTCCTCCTGCTGGATGTTACAGAGGAGTCTCCTGCTGGATGTTACAGAGGAGTCTCCTGCTGGATGTTACAGAGGAGTCTCCTCCTGCTGGATGTTACAGAGGAGTCTCCTCCTGCTGGATGTTACAGAGGAGTCTCCTCCTGCTGGATGTTACAGAGGAGTCTCCTCCTGCTGGATGTTACAGAGGAGTCTCCTGCTGGATGTTACAGAGGAGTCTCCTGCTGGATGTTACAGAGGAGTCTCCTCCTGCTGGATGTTACAGAGGAGTCTCCTCCTGCTGGATGTTACAGAGGAGTCTCCTCCTGCTGGATGTTACAGAGGAGTCTCCTCCTGCTGGATGTTACAGAGGAGTCTCCTCCTGCTGGATGTTACAGAGGAGTCTCCTCCTGCTGGATGTTACAGAGGAGTCTCCTCCTGCTGGATGTTACAGAGGAGTCTCCTGCTGGATGTTACAGAGGAGTCCTCCTGCTGGATGTTACAGAGGAGTCTCCTCCTGCTGGATGTTACAGAGGAGTCTCCTCCTGCTGGATGTTACAGAGGAGTCTCCTCCTGCTGGATGTTACAGAGGAGTCTCCTCCTGCTAGATGTTACAGAGGAGTCTCCTCCTGCTGGATGTTACAGAGGAGTCTCCTGCTGGATGTTACAGAGGAGTCTCCTCCTGCTGGATGTTACAGAGGAGTCTCCTCCTGCTGGATGTTACAGAGGAGTCTCCTCCTGCTGGATGTTACAGAGGAGTCTCCTCTGCTGGATGTTACAGAGGAGTCTCCTGCTGGATGTTACAGAGGAGTCTCCTCTGCTGGATGTTACAGAGGAGTCTCCTCCTGCTGGATGTTACAGAGGAGTCTCCTCCTGCTGATGTTACAGAGGAGTCTCCTCCTGCTGGATGTTACAGAGGAGTCTCCTCCTGCTGGATGTTACAGAGGAGTCTCCTCCTGCTGGATGTTACAGAGGAGTCTCCTCCTGCTGGATGTTACAGAGGAGTCTCCTCCTGCTGGATGTTACAGAGGAGTCTCCTCCTGCTGGATGTTACAGAGGAGTCTCCTCCTGCTGGATGTTACAGAGGAGTCTCCTCCTGCTGGATGTTACAGAGGAGTCTCCTCCTGCTGGATGTTACAGAGGAGTCTCCTCCTGCTGGATGTTACAGAGGAGTCTCCTCCTGCTGGATGTTACAGAGGAGTCTCCTGCTGGATGTTACAGAGGAGTCTCCTCCTGCTGGATGTTACAGAGGAGTCTCCTCCTGCTGGATGTTACAGAGGAGTCTCCTCTGCTGGATGTTACAGAGGAGTCTCCTGCTGGATGTTACAGAGGAGTCTCCTCCTGCTGGATGTTACAGAGGAGTCTCCTCCTGCTGGATGTTACAGAGGAGTCTCCTGCTGCTGGATGTTACAGAGGAGTCTCCTCTGCTGGATGTTACAGAGGAGTCTCCTCCTGCTGGATGTTACAGAGGAGTCTCCTCCTGCTGGATGTTACAGAGGAGTCTCCTCCTGCTGGATGTTACAGAGGAGTCTCCTCCTGCTGGATGTTACAGAGGAGTCTCCTCCTGCTGGATGTTACAGAGGAGTCTCCTCCTGCTGGATGATTACAGAGGAGTCTCCTCCTGCTGGATGTTACAGAGGAGTCTCCTCCTGCTGGATGTTACAGAGGAGTCTCCTGCTGGATGTTACAGAGGAGTCTCCTCCTGCTGGATGTTACAGAGGAGTCTCCTCCTGCTGGATGTTACAGAGGAGTCTCCTCCTGCTGGATGTTACAGAGGAGTCTCCTCCTGCTGGATGATACAGAGGAGTCTCCTCCTGCTAGATGTTACAGAGGAGTCTCCTCCTGCTGGATGTTACAGAGGAGTCTCCTGCTGGATGTTACAGAGGAGTCTCCTCCTGCTGGATGTTACAGAGGAGTCTCCTCCTGCTGGATGTTACAGAGGAGTCTCCTCCTGCTGGATGATACAGAGGAGTCTCCTCCTGCTAGATGTTACAGAGGAGTCTCCTCCTGCTGGATGTTACAGAGGAGTCTCCTGCTGCTGGATGTTACAGAGGAGTCTCCTGCTGGATGTTACAGAGGAGTCTCCTCTGCTAGATGTTACAGAGGAGTCTCCTCCTGCTGGATGTTACAGAGGAGTCTCCTTCTGCTGGATGTTACAGAGGAGTCTCCTGCTGGATGTTACAGAGGAGTCTCCTGCTGGATGTACAGAGGAGTCTCCTCCTGCTGGATGTTACAGAGGAGTCTCCTCCTGCTGGATGTTACAGAGGAGTCTCCTCCTGCTGGATGTTACAGAGGAGTCTCCTCCTGCTGGATGTTACAGAGGAGTCTCCTCCTGCTGGATGATACAGAGGAGTCTCCTCCTGCTAGATGTTACAGAGGAGTCTCCTCCTGCTGGATGTTACAGAGGAGTCTCCTGCTGGATGTTACAGAGGAGTCTCCTCCTGCTGGATGTTACAGAGGAGTCTCCTCCTGCTGGATGTTACAGAGGAGTCTCCTCCTGCTGGATGTTACAGAGGAGTCTCCTCCTGCTGGATGATACAGAGGAGTCTCCTCCTGCTAGATGTTACAGAGGAGTCTCCTCCTGCTGGATGTTACAGAGGAGTCTCCTGCTGGATGTTACAGAGGAGTCTCCTGCTGGATGTTACAGAGGAGTCTCCTGCTGGATGTTACAGAGGAGTCTCCTTCTGCTGGATGTTACAGAGGAGTCTCCTGCTGCTGGATGTTACAGAGGAGTCTCCTTCTGCTGGATGTTACAGAGGAGTCTCCTCCTGCTGGATGTTACAGAGGAGTCTCCTCCTGCTGGATGATACAGAGGAGTCTCCTCCTGCTAGATGTTACAGAGGAGTCTCCTCTGCTGGATGTTACAGAGGAGTCTCCTTCTGCTGGATGTTACAGAGGAGTCTCCTGCTGCTGGATGTTACAGAGGAGTCTCCTGCTGCTGGATGTTACAGAGGAGTCTCCTGCTGGATGTTACAGAGGAGTCTCCTCCTGCTGGATGTTACAGAGGAGTCTCCTCCTGCTGGATGTTACAGAGGAGTCTCCTCCTGCTGGATGATACAGAGGAGTCTCCTCCTGCTAGATGTTACAGAGGAGTCTCCTCCTGCTGGATGTTACAGAGGAGTCTCCTGCTGGATGTTACAGAGGAGTCTCCTCCTGCTGGATGTTACAGAGGAGTCTCCTCCTGCTGGATGTTACAGAGGAGTCTCCTCCTGCTGGATGTTACAGAGGAGTCTCCTCCTGCTGGATGATACAGAGGAGTCTCCTCCTGCTAGATGTTACAGAGGAGTCTCCTCCTGCTGGATGTTACAGAGGAGTCTCCTCTGCTGGATGTTACAGAGGAGTCTCCTCCTGCTGGATGTTACAGAGGAGTCTCCTCCTGCTGGATGTTACAGAGGAGTCTCCTCCTGCTGGATGTTACAGAGGAGTCTCCTCCTGCTGGATGATACAGAGGAGTCTCCTCCTGCTAGATGTTACAGAGGAGTCTCCTCCTGCTGGATGTTACAGAGGAGTCTCCTGCTGGATGTTACAGAGGAGTCCTCCTGCTGGATGTTACAGAGGAGTCTCCTCCTGCTGGATGTTACAGAGGAGTCTCCTCCTGCTGGATGTTACAGAGGAGTCTCCTCCTGCTGGATGATTACAGAGGAGTCTCCTCCTGCTAGATGTTACAGAGGAGTCTCCTCCTGCTGGATGTTACAGAGGAGTCTCCTCCTGCTGGATGTTACAGAGGAGTCTCCTGCTGGATGTTACAGAGGAGTCTCCTGCTGGATGTTACAGAGGAGTCTCCTTCTGCTGGATGTTACAGAGGAGTCTCCTGCTGCTGGATGTTACAGAGGAGTCTCCTTCTGCTGGATGTTACAGAGGAGTCTCCTGCTGGATGTTACAGAGGAGTCTCCTCCTGCTGGATGATACAGAGGAGTCTCCTCCTGCTAGATGTTACAGAGGAGTCTCCTCCTGCTGGATGTTACAGAGGAGTCTCCCCCTGCTAGATGTTACAGAGGAGTCTCCTCCTGCTGGATGTTACAGAGATGCAGGTTTAAGACTGTTTTCAGATCATGAACAACATCTCCTCATTGTGTTAATATAAAACGTGATCCAGTCGACAATATTTCTCCTTTGAAACACATTTTCTGTTGCAATTTAATCGTTTATAGATGTAATTTCTCGGAGACGATGTCGCATAAAGAGTCCTAAAAGTATGAAAAATGAAAAGTTAGAACATGTACGACTGATGAAAGCCATCTGATACGGTAAAGGATATATAAATATATATTTATATATATAGTTTTGTTTTTAGAACGTAGTTCCTTCACTGCCACCTCCTGTGTTGAAAGCTAAATGTCAGTAAGAGGTCCTTGAGTTTGCAGGATGAAGAAAGAACTGGACATATCATTTATTCTCCGGCTCCGGATATGAAACACTGCAGTTCATCATGTTCACACACATGTAACAATTGATTTCCATGCATGTCCCAGTCAATATTGATTAATATCTTGATTAATGGCTGAGTGTGTGTGTTGGGACGAGGTGCGTGTGTGTGAGCGGTGCGGGGGGGTTGAGCCGCAGTGTGCTGGGAACTTAATGCTTTATTGAAGGCTGAGATGTGCTTGCTCAGAGCAATAAGCCATTGTTTGACTTGGCACGGCTCGGGGCACCCCAGGGTCTGTGCCATGAAAGGCTTTCTGTTAGATGCCCGAGTGCTTATTGTTGGAAAAATTGTCCCCCAAAAAATTAGCATAGAAGAATCCAAAATGCATAATGTTCTGCAAATGACAGCTGCTTAGCTGAAACAAAGGGAGCAAAATGGCTTTTGGTCGCGCTGCACTTGTTATGGTAATGAACCCTGCCCGCCTTTATGGGCAGCGCCTTACAAATCATGGATTCTTTTTTTATTTTGCATTGTTGTGCTTTTACTTTCTTTATCTGGGACCTGAGAGGAGCTGCACTCTGTGGAATCCATCCTTCCTCATAAAAAAGCAGTTTCACACTTTTTACACTTCTTTAACTTTACAGGAACACAACAATGAAACGTTTGATGTATGTGAATACTATTTCCCATTTAATAAAACGTCTGTGTTTGAAAACATTGGGAGTCATTAGGAGGCAGAATGTTTGACGTGTCATATGTAAAGTTGACTTCCTGAGAAAAGGTCCCAGCTCCTCTCTCACCAGGCGCTGCCGCGGGTATTTAGTATGCTAATGTATTCTCCTGCTAATTCAGTGCCGGGGCTGAGAAACAAAAAAAGTGAGCAGTGAAAAGGATTGGGTTTCAGCGGCGCAGCGCGGAGCCTAATGACCAGCAGATTTATCATGGGACACGTGGAGCGGAGCCGCCGTCAGCGCCGCTGTCAGGACGGAAGCTCTGCACAAACTGCAGACTGAGTTCAGGAGCAGGAAGTAGAAGGTGGACTTCCTGTACCTTTCATCCAACAGCCCTCTATCCATCATGTCACATAATAAAGACACATAAGAGCCCTGAAGTAGAAACTTTCACTTCTTCCCTTTCCTTTCTTGGTAGACGCCAAAACTGTCGTACGTAGAAAAAGCGTGTGAGTGTGAAAGAAAGGAGAGACGGCTTTCCTTTCTAGTCAAGTTGTTTAAAGCGACCTCCATCTTGAACCATAACTCTGTTTTCATATTTGTAATCGTGAAGACAAAGTTCCAGTAAACTATAGCAGCGTACAACTCATACGAATACATTATTATACAGGTTCATAACAGGAAACCTGTTTGTGTGGAGTTTGTTCCAGGTAGGGAGAGATCACCGGACGATGTGTCCTGTTGCATGATGGGAAATGTAGTAACAAGTGTTTTTAGAGTTTGACCCTAAAGGTATCTCAGATTTGCAGAATCTCTGCAGCGCCGTTTTAAAAGAATATATTTTACAATCAACTTCAAAATGACTTTATGTCAAACAGGAAACGTGCGGATGTGGACCAACCTCGTGCTGGTGGTGCTCCCCCCCTCTCGCTTGCTGTGAGTTATCACCAGGCTTGGAAAAGGTTTGTGAGCTCAGGTGGTGAAGACACTCCTGCAGGACGGAGGCTTCCTGACTTTGGATCTGAAGAGAGCTCTGTGAACACGACGGCTCAGTTTCTGCCACGTTCACAATGTGTCTTTATGCCGTTCGGCCTGTTGCTCAGCACTGAAAGAGATGGGCAGCGCTCGCCTCTCGCTCTTTGAAAATTAAGCTGCCGTAGCACGCCCATCGGCCCATTGTCCGCCGAGCAGGGAGCCAGGCGCTTGGTATTCCCGGCACAGAGCGGCTCTAAACTTTGGCCTTCGCTGTGTGCATTAGGAACCCGGCCCACTGCCATTTCAATTCTCTCCCTCGCCTTTCCAACTCAATCTCGCACCGTGCCCTCGCCGCGCGCCCCTCCTCCCCCAAAAACCACTTTTTACTGGCTATCACCCCAGAGGACATCTTGTTCTAGTTATTCTGAGAGATGGGTGCGTTCCAGCATCCTGAAACGTCTCAATGCTGTCGAGGGGAAGGAAAGCCGTTTGTATTTTTGTTTAGTTCCCCACAATCTTCAAAGACGGCACCGAGGCGTCTCACCTGTTTTCTCATGAAGCCTTTCCTTTCATATCAGCAGTGCAGCTGGTTTCTGTCCCGCTCTCAGGCCTGATTAGAAGGTCCGCTCCGACCATCGGGAGAGTCACCTCTCATGGTGATTTATTCTCCGACGTGACATCTTGTCCAAAGTGTTTGCACTTGAGCCCTCGACCTCGTGTTTGTGTCCTTTGTGATCTGCGAGGAACGTGTTTGAATGCCTCACACAATTAAAGGGTTTGCTTTCTTTCTCTGCTCGCTGTTAATTATCCACTATATTTAGAGTTCAAAATGAGATTCAACATCCTGTCAAACATCGGAGCTGGACGTCACTTAAAGGTCAGGGGTCAAGTTGGGGATTCATCTTTAGGGGAAATCATGAAAATCAACTTTGATATGGATTCTGTCCTCAAAAAGTGTCTTCCAGAAGTTTATTAATTAGCATCTATTTTGATAATCGATTATTCATTTAAATCATGTGTCAAACATTTTGTGGTGGCGAGGATCTGCTTGTTTTAATGAACTGAATACGTTTTGGGGTTTTGAACTGTCAGACTAAACGATAATGTAGATAAAGATTAGTTTAACCTTAGTGTTAGCAGACAACTATGAGTATTTCTTACAAGAAACTCAGATGTTTTAATGAAAATAATGAAAGCTTTGGCATATTGAACACAAAGAGACTCAAAACAACTACAAAGAGACACAAAACAACTACAAAGAGACACAAAGTGACTACAAAGAGACACAAAATAACTACAAGGAGACACAAAACAACTACAAAGAGACACAAAACGACTACAAAGAGACACAAAACGACTACAAAGAGACACAAAATGACTACAAAGAGACACAAAACGACTACAAAGAGTCACAAAACAACTACAAAGAGACACAAAACGACTACAAAGAGTCACAACACGACTACAAAGAGACATACATGACTTCCTAACATTGACATGAGTACTGACCATAACATGAACTTCTGGAGGTTTTGAACTTCATCCTTGTGTGTTTCTGTTTCCCATGTAAAGCTTTAAAAAGGCAGAATTGTGCTACAGACCATAAATATGACATATTGTCATACTTATGGTCTGTTTGGCAGGCCAGAGTAAGTTAGTGGTTGTGGAAGAGACAGCACTATAAATCAGAAGAATATGGAAACATATTATTGGATGGATGTGAATAGTTTTATTTCGACCACACAGTCTCAGTCAAGACTTTGCAAGGCTGCCAGAACCCCAGAAACAGATTATCGATTGTTTGGCCATTTAATAATAAGAATGCCTGAACTGCATTATCAAGAAATATATTTTCTCTAAGACTACGTTTGTTTTTCTAAGTTAAACAATGTAACAAACAAACTTATTTACTTACTTTTGTTGAACTCCTTCTAAAACATCTGCTACGTTTTACAAGAGTACATTTGAACACATCATGACAATGTTACAATTTACTTCGCCTAATACAAATCTTTACTGAACATAGCTTGAATGCACCACAAAGT